>NW_021941029.1:777272-836351 GCF_000721785.1 Aureobasidium pullulans EXF-150 | reverse complement strand
GAGCCTCCAGCTGACTGAGCTTTTCGGTCAATCGGTCGACCTCTTCTCTCTTTTCAGATTCCAACTGCTTGAGTTTCTCCTTCATATTCCCGAGTGCTCTCGACTGGTCCTCCTCCCGTTCGCGACTTTTTGTTTCAAGATATTTGAAGTTTGCCTTTTCTGCATCTTGGTAACTGGCCGTTCGCTGAACCATGAGCTCTGTGGCGTCGTCCATCGATCGAAGATCTTGTGTCTTCAAGGCAATTTCTCCGTCGAGTTTCGAGATAACATCGTTGGCATTGTTGATCGTAATCTCTGCATTTTTGAGAAGCTCAGTCGACGCTCGATCTGCTTCCTCGTACGTATCGGCATTCTCGCCAATTTGCAAATCCCGCTCAAGAATGGTTACACGAAGGTCCTCCATTTCAGCCACGATTGTATCTTCTCTTGCAGCAATCTGAGCCATGACGGCCGTCGAATCCTCCTCTAACGTTACAATACGGCCATTTGCTGCCTCGATTCTGGCCTGGAGGGCGGCTATCTCTGCTGCCGACTCGGACTGAAGGTCTTCAAACCTGGCTACGATCTTGCGCAGTGACAACTCCCTGGTCTTTGTGGTTTTGGTCTGATCACGGAGGTCCTGCTGGAGGTTTTCCACCGCAGCCCATGCGCGACATACTTGATCTTGGCTCGATACCAAATTCGCAGCGATGATTGATGCGGCATATCTGGCAGTCTCGGCACATTTCCTCAGTTTGAATACCGAAGCTTCGTGTGCTCTTCGAGTGGTTCTCTTGGTCTGGTTCGCTTCGTCGATCGATTCACGCAGTCTATCGATCTCGGAGGCCTTGGTGTTGATGTCCATAGTGGCCGCCTCGTTTGTGTTGTCGGTTTCATAACGCAAGCTTTTGAGGTCTCGTTCCAGCCGCTGAATCGAAAGTTCAGCCTCGAGATGTCGGTTGATTGCCGATCTCATCTTTTTGGCGATTCGACTAAAGTTGTACGAGGCTGTCGAGTTGATTGAACTGACTCTTGATGCATTGTCTGTCTTCAGAAGTTTAACGGTCTCCCGGTTCACTCGGACTATGTGTGCTGTTTCGTTCTTGATCGACTCGACTTCTTCTTCCAGACCAAAAGTTTTCTGTCGCGCTTCATCTCTCTCTGATCGGGTCGAGAGCAATAGTGCCTCGAGATATTCAATCGACTTGCAGTCTTGTTCAGACCTCTCTGCATGCGACCTTTGCAGCAATACGAGCTCTGCCTTGGTCTTCTCTTTCTCGGATGTTTCTTGTTTCACGCTTTCGACCAGTGCACCGATACGTTTTTCGATCTCTTCGTCCACTGTCTTCTTTGCCTTGCTGGCACTGAGGGCGTGGCGTTTCGCATCGTTTGTCGCAACTCGAGCGGTCGATCGGAGACGTGAGGCTTCCGTCTCTGCGTCGTTCTTCTCTCGGATGAGTTTCTCTCTCTCGGCAGTCCACTGTTTATTATCTTCTTTCCGCTCGTCCATTTCTCTATGCCATCCAAGCGATACACCAGACTCTCCGGCTTGTCGAAATTCGTTGATCTTCGTCAGGATCTTCTCGTTCAGTGTTGCATGGTCGCGACATTCACTTTTTTCTAAAAGTCTGGCGGCGATATCCTTGCTTCGATCGATCGTGGTCTTGACTCTATCCAGTGTCGTCTCACCTCCGAGACGGTCGATTACGTCCTCCAGCCGGTCCAACGTCTCGTCGACTGATGGTTTGGTCGGATTAGACTGACGTAACTTCTGAATCGCCATTCCGGCAATCTGTTGATACCACAGACTCAGCTCCTGCTGCTTCTTGAATGCGGTGGTGTTGTTTGTCTGTGCCATGGTGATGGGTTCGTTGCAAGGGTTTAATTGGGATGATGCAGTTGTGATGATGTAGTTCGAACGAATCTCGTCCGTCCGTGAGACGAATCCATCCCTGACCGACTTCGGTCGTTCCTGCTCTACTTGTGGATTTGAAACACTCGATCGATTGACATGAACGCTTGGCACGGCTCTGGATAGTCACTACCACGACAAGAGGAACGGAATGCAATCGAGGCCGAGTCATTGGTCTGTGCGAGAGGTTGTCGTTCGCACGTCTTCATTTCTGCTCGAAACGTGGATTTAACGAATGATTCAAACTTCATATTCTGTTGATTGCTGCAGAGCTATTATACCAGTGTTGGTGCAGTCTCTATCGACTCTGATGGCGCGTCTTCTTGACCCATTCCTTGCACAATGATGATGACTCAACTCCAACTATACCGCATGTGTGTCCTTGCTGCCTAAAATTCTACTCTTCTTTGATGTCGTTCTCCAGGAGCTCTTCGACCTTCGATCTGTATTCTGTTAGCATAGAAGTGCAAGTGGTTTGAAATGGTGGAGACCAACTTCAAAGTCTTGTTCGTCAGCTCCTGGTTTTCGGCCAACTCCATTGCGATCTTGGTGCTGTTCATAGCCATTCTGACGACCCGCAGGAATGCTGCATTGGTGCCTCCCAGGGCGTCTTCTCCACCTCTGCCGAAGATCCACGACTCGATCGCTCCTTCGACCTGTTCCTGTTGGTACTTGATACTCTCAATAACATTTTCCATCGTCTTGATCTGTTGGACGACGACGAGGGCTTGTTGAGATGAGTCCTCAAAGTGTACCCTCTTTGTTCGAGGCATATCTGTGTCGGAGGATGGTCTCTTCTGAGCAACGATCGACTTTAGAGGTGCAGGCTGGAAACATGAGCAATGTCCACAACTGTGGACTGAAGGAAATAAAGCTTACGTTGTTTTCTTTTGGTGCCATTGCTGTTTGACTTTGGTTTGATCGACCGAGCTTTCAATAGCTGATGGCGTTGACAACGAGGTGCGTATCCGATGATGCTGATGAACAGCTTGCCATTCGACGAATAGTTGCAGTTGATGGAGTTGACAGAGCTGACCGAGAGTGTGGATGGAGTTGAAGTTGCATGCAACAAGGAATGGATTCGAAGCGAAGTCGAATGACGTTTGTGCTGAAGGTATTTGATATTCATGAGGAAGGAACTAAATGAGATTTCCTTACAGCTTCATATCGTCGCGTGGGAGCCAACAGTTGGGTCGACAAACATTAACCCTCGTCGTCGCTTGGCAATTGAAGCGTAATATTTGCAATTTCTCGAATAACGATTGGTCATCACACAAGTTCTGGTACCTAATGTCAAGAAGGAAAGCTTGACATATGATTGCAATGGCGGAACGGCTTGTGATGACGATGATCTGTACAAACTTCAGCCACAGGAAGTTGCGACTTTCAACGCTGCCTGCTACAAACCTCGTTCGAGCTTTCCACTTTCATAGGAAGCGATGACCAACAAATTGATTAGTAAGCATTCTCCCATCTCCATGTCATAAAGTCCCCCTCGTCTCTTCTTTTCCCAAACCAAACAATCAAATCAAACCACAATCATGACACCAGAACTCCTCCTTTCTATTCTCTCCGATTGGGAAAACGAAATGCTCAATTGCCAATGTCATTTCGAGAATGTCTCTCCAACGACCGCCGAGCTCGCCGACCTCATTCGATCGCCTCCTGTCGCATCAATCCTCAACAACAATCTCGAACTCAAGTCATCAATCGAGTCATTTTTCAACAAGATGATTTGCTACACTGTCTGGGCCAAGATCACAGGCATCGGTCAACCTGCTGAAGCTCACGTCCAATCGGAGTAAACGTAAGTTTGAGTCACTCGATATCAACGAATCTTCGATCTGATCAATGTAGCAGCCAAGACGACACCACAAGATCCTTTTCTTTCGAGATAGGACGACGACGACGACATCAGGGAAGAGGGAGAAGAACGCGACTTGCTTCGATCGCTTGCTATGAAAATTACACAATCAAATATTTTCTGACCTTGCCTGTGAACTTCATTCCACCGTGAAATGCCTCCCTCTTGTTTGTGAATTGCCGTTGTGATCAAGAGCTAAGCAATGAGTATCCCTTCGTCGTCTGTATCCTGCGTCGAGGAAACCGCGAACGATTCGCATTCTTGCTCCGCCAATATTCAATTCATCTTTTTCCATCGATTCGTTCCTACCCAACAGTCTCCTTCTTCTTCAAGCTCGGTCGACTCAATTCAACTTTCAAACGATTCGTTCCCACCCAACAGTCTCATTTTTGTTCAAGCTCGGCCAAGCTCAATTTCATTCGGAACCACCATGTCGAACTTCATCATCTCACAAACCGACATTGACGCGATGTGCTCGCAACTTGAGCCAGACCCGGACCCAGGCACGTTACCACAAATAGACGAACAGGACGACGAAAACGCAGACATCGTTCAGAAGACACGACAGACGACTCTGTCGTTTGTGCCGTCTGCGATGAGTTCCTCGAGACGAACAGTACTGAGGCAACCTTTGGATCGAGGCGAGTTTCGACAGCGCTCGGATGGCAACAATGTTTTCATCGACAAGATAATGAAGGGAGGATACACACCGTTCTTGTTGGAGCTCGTACGACAGCAGCGACTTATCCTCAAGTCCGAAGAGGTCGACGAAGACATACTGTTTGGTTGTTTCTTTCGAATCATCATGGGTATCCACTCCAAAGTGTTGATAGGGGTTATGCAAGGGGACATAGCTGAGCGATACCATGCGGACAAGGAAACCAAGCAAATACTGGATCTATTACTGGAAGAGGCCACTGGATCCAAAAGACCTGGTATCTACTGCAATTCCATTGGAAGAACATCTGATGGGTCGGCGTTATCGAGAAACGAATTGATTATTGTTGTCGAAAAGATGCAAGCCTATATCGACAACGACAGCGACAATATTCAATCAAATATTGACATCGACTCCGTAAAAGGAATCTGGAAGCACGCCCACCAGAGATACCTCGTTAAGCCTGTTTGGAGGGTCCAGATCGAGAGATTTATTGACGGCGTAAAAAAACGGCTTTTGACCTCTCCCTCTCACACTCCAGATAGCCCTATGGATTCAGCAATTCTCGAATTCGGATACGGCCTGTACATCCCTGATCGACTGAAGGCTCATAGAAGCCATACCGACTCCAATTACATCATGAATTTATTCGAGTCGATCTGCCATGTAATGTGGCCAGGAATTTTTCGACTACACCAGTTCGCTATCTTCCTGGTCGTTACACCAGACGAAGCCGCGACTTCTGAGATGGTATTGACCCTATGCGGAAACGGGTATCATTCCCATGGTACGGGTTTCTCCCATCACGCAGCCGGACAGTCGAGTTCGAAGGCATTCCAACTGTTCAAACCACGGATGACTGCAGAGTTTCTTGAGTGGTCGATCAAAAACGGGCCATTGGAGGCAAACGTTGCAGCATGGAATGAGGATAACGCCTATGGTGCGTCGGGCGAGACGGAGAACACATCAATGACGGAGAACACGTCAAAGTTGAACGAGCTTGCTGTACTCGAGGAAGAGGCCAAGGTGGTAGCATTGACAATCTGTCAGCAAGAGGGTGTGCTGGATCTATGCGATGAGATCGATGACATCGTTGGTGAATTCGATGTTGAGTCTGGATCTGGATAGGATGGGAAGGGGTACTGTATGTACCATGGAGACGATGACTCTCAGAGAGTTTGTGTTGTCAGTCAATACTTCCAGACATATTTTGCAAGTCATTTCTTTGTGTTCCAAAATACAGCTCTTTTCAAAGTTACCAGTGGACATGTTGAACTTTTGACAGAGAAGGAACACAGGGGAATGTGAACAGAGGATGCTTTCCACTTTGACCGGACGCTTGCAACCTAACTCCAATCATGAGTTGACGGTTTACGCATGACTCTTGGAATCAGAAGCAATCATCTTTATATATTTCCAGAACACAAGCGGCTCCTGCGTAAACGTTGAAAAGAGTAGCCAATACCACATGATAATCAATCACCAATCGATCAGCAAATGCATGGCAATTAACGACAATGTTGCCGAGATTGACAATTTCATAATGAAGTAGATTGCAAAGAGAGAGACACAATTCTTCGTGCGCTCCCGGCGGTGGAATGTTATAACAGATAACCTTTGATCGGGTCCTATCAAATAAGGTCCTCCTCGATATGCCATGGTAAGTGTGCAGAACTATCCTTTCCTCGAGTCTGGTGCAGCTTTTTGTTGTTCGTCGTGAGTTTTTCTATTTTCCGGAGCAGTGCTGCATCCCCGATAGTGGACGTCTCTACGTTAGATGTCGTCATTATTCTCGTGTGCAGGAGTCGTGGGAATTCGCCACCCCCAACTTTGATCTCGATCATTAGATAGCTCGATTTCATAGCTCTACGACCGTAGATACAGGTATTTGATGCTATATACAGCTCTAGTTGCTTCAAAAGTTGGTGTAATAGCTTAAGGTAACCCTGCCCCTACTGCCTCTAATTTTTGAGCAATATTAGACCATTGTTTAATACGCATTCTAGGCATAGATTCCTGCTATAATAATGCCGCTTAACGACTACGATAAGGACCTTATATAGGCCATGTTTTGTAACAACTGCGACGTTAATACTATCCTTAAAGTAGTTCCCTATACTGCTTAAACTACGCTCTATCGCATGTAGCAGAATATTAAGCTCTTTAGCTAAGTCCGTAAGCTATCCTCTACCCTTAAGCGTATAGGGGGTCCTTATAAGATTACGCTAGTAATGCAAGTCTACGCTATAGAATTGCTTACTTATAGAAACGACCTATAGGAATAAGAGCTAGCCTTTAAGTTATAGTGCAAATTTAACATAGAAGTTTACCGTTTAACTATTAGTCGTATACTAACTAAGGAGCGACTCTCGAGCAAGGTTAATACTCGTATTATAAGCTATTAGTCTATCGCTAAATAAGGCATATACGAAGAGTAGCTCGCTAAGCTAACGTCTTATAGTCGCGAGGTCGATATAGACCCGATAGAAATGCTTATCTATCTCGATAAATCTATAGTAAGTAAGAAGGTAATGTTTTGACGACGGTTATAGTTAGTAATCGGTCTACCTATGTATATAAGGTTAGAGCTAGTATCTAAAGTTAGATGCTTAGTGCTACTAGTACTAGATGTCTATAGGTATCTCCCTAGATCGACCCTCGTCGTCGAGGGCGCTATTACCTAGGCTATCTACGAGCACTAGCTTAAAGCAGTTATATTACCTTAGAGCAAGCCATTTCTAGGTAGAAGGTCGATTATTATTATAGACAATTGCTTAACCTATTACTTAGATAAGGTAAGTTTAAGAACTAGTATATTTTAGTAGTACCCTAACACGTAGTAGATTACTAAGTTAGGTCGCTAGTTTAGCGTATATATGCTCTACTTGCCGCTGTACTCGCTATATCTAAACCCTATTAAATAGACCTTCTATCTCTTAAAATTATAGCTTCAAAGCTATTAGGATCTAGCTCCTCGAGTTAGCGAGATAGATGCTAGAGCGTATAAGGCGGCATAGATCTAGTACCTTAAAAGGGCGACGTATTAGGCTCTAGATGATGTTAATGTAAGAAATTTGTTTATTAGGAGCAAGGTATCTACTTAGATCTAATGGTCGCTACTAGCATAGCTACTCGATAAGGCCGACGAGAAGATAGATATAATGCTTAGCGTACGATTAGTATAGTCGTCTCTACGGCTAGTCTAAGCGTAAGGGGTCGAGTTAGGTAAATTCTACGATAGGCGCTAGGTTTGCTTAAATAAATCTACGAATTTAGTTAGTTCTTTATAGACGACAATATAAAGGCTAGACTGCTTTATAATACGCGATAACTGCTTATTAGATAAGTTAAATAGTATCCGTAAGTTCTAGAAGTCTTACTCTAGTAATACCTTAACTCTATTAAGGCCCGTAGACTAGTTAGGGTAAGTCAATTTTAGATGCTCCTAAAAGGCGTCCTAGTTTGCTATAGTATTTAGCTCTACCGGTACCGGTAAGACCTAACGGGTTTAAGGAACATCTAGCGTAGCTAGCAAGGCAATAGATAGCTCTTAACCTTAAGGTTAACCGACATAGAAGTAGTTAATAGTCGCTAGGGTAGATAGCGACCCTTAGGTTAGTCTTATAGCTAGCTAAGCTCGCTTTTAAAGCTCTATCTTGTACTACTAATAGTAACGAATAATTAGCTCTCGTATTGCTCTCGAGGGTCGTTTAAGCGTGCTCTCGTTCGCCCTTATAGAGTCTCGCTACTTAGCTACTACATTAAATAGGACCTCGTAATGCTAACTATAGTAAACAAAGTAAGTAAGGCCTCTACGAGCGTAGATATAGTAATAGGTAGGGTTCTTGCACTACTAGTAGGTTATAATAGAGTCCTAGAATAGAGCTCGTTCTATGTAATTAGTAGTCTATAATTCTAAACGTTTAGAGCGACGACGGCGAGCAGGTTAGGGTATAGAAATTAGCATAATAGTAGTAGTAGTAGCCTCGTACGAGGGAGGTAGCTCTAGCTTAGGTTTAGAGCTATCGGTAGTCTAGATAGAGTCGATTATAATAGATAAATCCTTTATGCTACTACTAGCATTATAGCAAATAAGGTCTATTACCTTTTGCTAGCGCTCGCCTACGCCTTTAACCCTTATTAAAGTAACTACTTTAGTCTAACGTATACTACGAGCACCGATCGATATAAGTAATACTTAGATCTTATAGGGCAGATAGCTATTAATATTCTTGCTTCTAAGCTAGGGGATAATACTAGCATCTATCTCCTTTAGAATAGTAGCCTAAGGCTTATCGGTATTAACGATATTAGTGTCGTCGTTAGAGACCTTTTAGTACACCTAACGACTTTTAAATTATAGCTTAAAAGCAATAGGAGCTAGAATAGGAGGGGGCGGTAGCGACGATGTATTTAACTGTCTAACGTTAGTATTTTACTATACTCTATTTAAGGGGCCCTTCTTCTTAGTATTAGTAAGTGCCTTACAAATTTTAGTTGCTTTACTAGTAGTAGTCGACCTTAAGGTAGTATTACGATGTTTAACGACTAGTTTAACGGACCGCTTTGCGGGTAGCTTCGAAACGGCGAGTACTTATATTCTAGCCTTTCTTAACGTACTTATTATTCTAGTTTTTCCTAACGTATTAGGTACGTCTACGAGCACCTTCCTACTTTTTTTTAGAGCTATTAGACTTAGTTATTATTATTAGGTAGATGTTTTACGTTTATTATTAGCCTTACGAGGGGTTAACTTTATAGGCACGTCGGCATTAATAAGTCGAACCGGAGCTATACTACGCGTCGATCGAGTTAGCCTTATAGAGGGACCTTTCTTAGGGTCGTCTTCGAAGTATATAAGCCTCTTACTAGTAGTTAGAGACTAATAAGTTAGTGCCGGAGAGGGTAGAGCTTCTAAGAGCTTAGATTTAGCTTCGGGCGCAGTATAAGCTATAGATACGGATCGCGAGCGCGTACGAGGTCCGGAGTTATTAATAACGTCGAGAATAGCTTAAGCATCTTAAGAAGTAGTTATATCGATAATTATAATAGTTTATTTAGACGTGGTTGTAGTGTTATATAGAGAACTAGAAGGTAGAGGGCCCCCTAGAGCATTAACTTTGAAGCCGAGAGGCTCGAATTCCTACAACTCCTGTACACGAGAATATAACTACTAGTCGTATAACCATTGTTATCGGCGTCGTCGTCTAGATTTCGGCTTACCCGTTAGACATATGTCTTGTAAGGGTAAGGCATGCTCCGAACCACCCTTGTAGTAAGGTAAAAGTTACCCTATCATTGTATAAAATGTTTCCAAGACTGGTGGTGAATTGGAAGAGGCGCAATAATTTGATAATTGGCTCGACATCTTCGAACGATCGGCAAGACACGTGATCCATCGGCGTCCGCGACTCTCGGCGCCGACTTCACAAATCGGACGGTTACGAATTCGAACACTTACTTGGCAAGCTCGAATATTCGAATGTTACGAGGACGAACTCGCTCTTGCATCTGTGAATCTCATGTATAGTTTCATACCAATAGATATGTTCAAAGTAGGTAAGCTTATACGCATATCAACAATTTCGTGACCTCTCTTTCTGCTTGTCCGATGGCCGAGCCTCACTCGATCGACTTCATTTCTGGGGCCAAGATTTGCTACTTCTGCTCAAAGTCTTCTTTGATCCACTGATGAACAACGCTGGTCCGTCTCCAGACACGTCCCGTGGGAGAGGGAGAACGACAAAGCTCGACAGGACGCTGTTCCAGACAACACAGAACGTGTTCGTGTTTGCGCAAGACCTGCATGCGTACTGCATAGGCTCATCGATCGTCCATGCCGCCTTCGTGTCCTTTATCACTCCCTTGACACAGTTCGACGAACTTCGAATATCCTGCCAATTCATGCCGGTATTGCCGGTCATGTCGGCGAACTGCACCACCTGTTGATTCCATGCCGCCTGTGTTGATGCTTCGAGCGCCGAACCGTCGCTTTTCGTCAATTTGTCTTCGGTAAAGATGAAGTCGGATCCAAGTTCGGCGGAGACTGCCTCGACTTTCACTGTCTTTTGACGACGTGGCCTCGTCATCGCGATCGAAGCCGAGTCGACCGCCTGTCGTTTCTTGCCGCGCGATCTCAGTGGTCCTTCGCTGGATTCTTTGGCGGCGTCTACAGGCGGAGTCTCTTCGATGCTCTGCATAACCGTATCTTGCTCGTGACGTGGTAGACTTTCGGTCATCCTCACCGTGTTCTCTCGTTCAATATCATCTTGATCGACATGTCTGACGTCGTCGTCTTTCACGACTGTGGGTGATGCATCTTGTTGCATCACATCGACCGACGGCCGAGAGTCTTCTTCGACTTCGATTTCATTCGAAGATGATACGGTACGGAATTTATGAATCGGCGAACAGGCGGCATCTGGACGATCATCCTCGATTACCAACGAGAAGTCAAACGTTGCTTCTCTCAGGCGAGACTCAGCGCGACTGTCTTTCAGGTCGATTCGTTTTTCCGGCTGGACAGGAGAGTCTCGAGTCTCATTCTCATCGATGAACTGTGCCAGGACAGTGTCTCGTCTGGCTCCAGTCGAAGTTTTCGAGGCGATCGGCTCTCTTCGAGCCAGTTCTTCGATAAGTCTTGCTTTGTCCTCTTGTAGTGCTGATATTTGTTCGTTTTTAGTCTTGATGATCTTCTGTTTCTCCTCCTCCTTTTCATGGTTTGTTCTGACAATTTCTTCGTTCGACCTTTCTTTCTGCTCTTTCTCTTGCATTGCTCTTGTGACTTCTCTATCATCTTTCTCGCTTTGCTCCTTTTTCTGCCTCTCTTGCTCAATTCTCTTGGCCTCCTTGGTCCAATTCGCCTTCTGTGTGATCATCTCCGCGCGTTGACTGGTGTTGCTTTCGATAAGGTCGGCAATTTTACCCAATATGTCATCGCCAAACATCTTTCTCAGCTCTCGGTCGGTGTCATGCATGCCATGTATCCTGGTAATATAATCTGGTCCGAAACGCAACTCCAGGCCTCTCAGGTCTGAACTTCGAGATCTGTTGATCTCAACGATCTCGGAAATCCTATTCAGGTATTCTTCGCCGAATCTCCGCTTCAAGTGTTGGATGATACCACACATCTCATCGATTGCATATTGGTAATTAACTCCAAGCTGCGATTCCAACGATTCCATGACCGACATACATGCGTCGTATCCTTGTTCGAGGCGATTGATCTGCTCGGCATAATTCGAGCCGAAATGAGATTCCAGAGCGTCGATCTGTTCTTTGTAATGGTTGCGGCTCGACAATGTGAAGTTCAGCTGATGACCGTCTACCAGCCTCTCTCGCTCAACATAGAGTTTGGCGTTCTTACGGGCGTCATCTCTTTCTTTGGTCAATCGATCGATCTTTCCGGTATCATCTTTCCAGGCTTCAATCTCCGCTGTCAATTCACCCATTTGGTCGAGAAATTCCGACTCTTTCTCACGGCAGACCTCGGAATGCTTCGACTCAAGGCTGACAATCTTGGATCTAAAACTCCGTCTGAGCTTTCGGTGCCTCTTCTTCGTATCGTTCAGATTCTTGTTATGATGGCCTATAATCGTATTTGTCCTTTCGAGCAAGTCATCAAAGAGCTGGTGTCCTTTCGATATCTCTTCCATTTGTTGATTGATGATAATGTTTGCCTCCAAGATAAACGACTCATTTTCTTGCTTGGCCGTCTCCAGTTTGATTTCGAGTTGCCGAACTCGTTCTTGTTCCAGTCCAAGAGCATCAGTCTGACGGTCGAACGAGGCTTTCAAATCTTCGATCTCAACCTGTTTGTTGGCTAAGATCTCGCGGTATCCTGATATCTTGATTCGAGAAGAGCGACAGATTGACCGTTGAATGCTGGTTGCATTTACTCCGTCAGACTCTTGCCTTTCGATTTCGGCTTGTTTTTGGCCGAGCATTGTCCATAATTGCAGTCGAATGACATGTGATCGATCGGCGGTGGATTTGGCCTTGCTCAAGACCTTTGCAATAATCTCTCGACTGGTATCGTACCGGTTGAGCTCGTCGTCTGCAGCATCTCGTTCTTCGATGACATAGCTCAGCTCCTTCGTCAATTCGTCGACTCGAGTAATCAACAATTCTTCGTTGCTAGGCATGGCTTTGTTCAAACTTTGATTGTCGGAATTTGATTCGATATGTTGTGTGTGTTCGATTGAAAATTCGCGGAAGGTTTGATGTTGATACGAGGCTTCAAGATCACGACCATTGCACCTTCCCATACCGCGACCATTACAGTTTCCAAAGCCACTACCAGAATTTGGTCAAATCAACAATGATGTCAGACTCACCGAATCTTAACTTCGATCCAACTACAGCCAGACAATCATTCTCTCCACACAACACGCTACACCATCAAGCAATATCACGCATCGAACTCTCCAACATGCATCCACTGGCATTCAAGCTAAACCCCCTGCCACCAATCAGCATGGCTAAAGTCAGAAAGACCCGAGCATCAAAGGCTACGGAACTCTCTGAAGATCCAATCGAGTCATCTACCCAAATCTCCACCCAAATGCCACCAACCCCACCCAAGAAGAAGCCAATCGGTCGACGAAAGGGAGAGAGACCGAGAGCAGTCGTCAAGAGATCCCCGGTTGAGGTCGAGATCAAGAAGGAGGAATCGACTCAAGAACCTCCGCCCTACAATCGCTACCAGGCATTTGCCTCTCAACAAATGACCGACCAAGACGAGAGGATGATCGACCTATTGTCAAGCTTCGACAAGATCTTCGGCACTGACTGGTTGAAGGATTGGACATTGTTCAACCGAGCTGGAATCCTTGACTGTGAATCGATCGATGATGACGGCTTCGCTCGACTTGGTTTGATCAAAGGTGTTCGTGAGGGAAGTCTATTCGAAGGCTTTGTCAAGGGACGTCTCTATTGATGGAGGCTTCGACACTCAGTGGAGCGGGAAGCGGTCGTTTTATTTGTCTGCTCTCTTGAGTATTTTGTTCGTCGTGGTCGATTGAATGGAGGGTATCCGGGGGTATACGCCGTACGAATGCGAGGGATGTAACATGAGACATAATTATAGTGTGCACTGGATCAAGCTTATTTTCGAGTATATCAAGAGGCTGGCTCCTCTCGAATTAGAAATACATTAACTGTTTGAGACATCCACATCTGGCATCTCGATAACTGAACTATACAGCGCGTAAAACTCTAGATTTCTGTCAACCCATTGGTGTTGGTGGTGAGTCCGAGTCGAAACTCCAAGATTGAAACGACTCGTGTCAATCAGGATTTACCCTGTTCAGAGCACATATAGGTATGTTTACTCTGTTTGTTTCTACATTTTAGCCTCTTTTGGAAATAACTAAATGAGCTGCAACTATTGTGGAAACTTGGGCAACTCCGGTACAAGAGCGAATCGTAATACCAGTGGGTCCAAGGAGCAGTCTACAACAGGGGTCTAAGCGTCCCAGCATCGTTGTTTCTCAAGACCTATAATAGTACTGACAACTCAAAAAACTTAGCCTGCCTGCACCCTTGGCTGTCTCCTTGGACAAATCACAAATGCTCAGAACTGTCGTGCTTTCTCAAAGATGAACAGATGGAGATAGTGGAGACCCGCGCGCATCCGTGCTCAAGCCTCACCGCCCTGGCAGCCTCGTCCACGACTGCACCTTCCTCACACTGCATTCTTCGTCTACCGATTGGGGACCAGACAATTCTCCCCGAGACATCTCGTTATCGCAGATGTACTGCGCGTGTTGATCAATCTATGAACAGGGTCGCCATCATTATCTCGAATCAGCAAGCATGTCTTCCCACGGCACGGAACCAAGCGTATATTGCAGTGGAGATCATCACTATCTGATGCCTCTTGTAGATTGCTTTGACAAGCACGTGAAGTGCTCTTACAGTTCACGTTTTCGCTTCGTGCAATATCAAAATATTGCATTGCAGAATCACTTACCTTTTACAGCAGGCCAGTCTCAAACACCACCATGATCATCGCTGCAGGCCGATAGTTTTCAGCTGAGTTTTCCGAAAGACATTATGCTCAAAGGAAGACTGCTGGCTTCTCTCTAACATGATGGCTATTCGTAAACGATGTCAATATTCGAGACCAACTGTTCGTTGCCGACAGCAGGTACCCGCTTCGTCGAAAGTCCCGATGTGCGTGGCACCCTCGACATTCTCTGGAGCTGTCTAAGTGTGCTACTTCTCTGCACTTGGTCCATCCAACACCTACCCATTCCGCATCAATGCCGTCCTCGCAGCGTACGTCAGCAGATCAACAAATTCTTTTACCAGCTGGGGATCAAGTTGCGGTGGATGCTGGTCACACTCATCGCCCCAGAGCTGCTCTGCGGTGTCGCTGCCGAGGAGTGGCTGAACGCTTGCAAGGCTGCCCGAATACTTGCTGAGAAGCCAGATGACGAGATTGAATGGACGGCGAGCCATGGTTTCTTCGCGCAGATGGGAGGTTTCAGACTTCGATTCCGAGATGCCGACAGCCAAAATTCAAGAAGAACGTCTGACACCACTACCAACGAGGTATCGCCAGAGAAACATGGCATCGCCGCGCCATACCAAGAGCCTCTGCTCAGTCGGCTCAGCTATCCTCATGCGAACAATTGGAGCTACGTCTCCGGAACCTCTTGAACCGTTCAGTCTCAGGAAGGGCTGCTTCCGAGCCCAGTCAATGTCGCCATCCGCGAGAAGAGCTTCAAGTCCGTTGCTTGGGACCTGAATATTATGTCCAAACAGCACGCTGTGTTGTCAACGTCTTTTGGGCCGGCTGAATGGAGTCCTGATACGCGCAACGGAGCTCTGATCGAACAAATGATGGTGCAGAGACAGACCGACCCTCAGGCAGGAGAAATTGCACTGATGGCCATGAGGATGACCACCGACACATGGAATTTGAGCCTTGAACAAATCCGACTCGCGCGGAAGTATGGTATCATCAAAACACTTCCCAGTATGAGCAAAGAGGATCTAGATGCGATGAGCAACAGTGATGGCCTCGCCAAAGCACTGGCTGTATGTCAAGTCCTCTGGCTCATTATTCAGATGATCTCGCGCGCCACATCTTCACTCTCGGTTTGCCAACTTGAAGTAGCGACTGGAGCCTTTGCGATCACCACCTTCTTAACGTATGTCTTTCTATGGCAAAAGCCACAGGGTGTTGCGAGACCGATTTACATAGATTCTGCACGAAGACCCACCGTAGACGAAGCTTGGGAGCTAGCGCAGTGTGGACTCGAGGAGACAAGTTCACTGCTCTATCGCGCCCGGAGCTGGAGACAGTCACGCGAGCATTTGAAGGCAAGAGCCTTCTCCAATACAATAATGCTGGTTTGTGCGACAGCACTTGGAGTGGTTCACTGCGCGGCTTGGAATTTCGAGTTCCCAGGAGAAGCAGAGAAGTGGGCATGGAGAGGTTGCGCTTTGGGGTCGACGATACTGCCTCTGTTTCTACTGGCGTGGCATGAGTTGTATCTGCGTTTTGCCTTTACAAAACACATCATCTTCTCGGTCGTCATCCTACTCGGCTTCATGCTGTACGGATTTACCAGACTGTTTATCATGGTGGAGATGTTTCGATGCTTGTTCTATCTTCCGGTTGATGCCTTTGTAACGACGTGGACGATAAACTTGCCAGGTATTTCATAGATGAGATTGTATACAAGATTTGGTTCGGAATCTGACAGAAGTGCCGAAGGATTATGCGTGAAGGATTGGTAGGTTTCGATGTCGAAAAAGACGTTGGTGTCGATTGAGATTGGAGTGAGGATACTGATGAAAATCATTAGAGGCAGGCGCCAAGAAGTGATAGAATTGGGAAGGCGCAATTCGGCGTCGTGACTAGCGCGCGCAACGGCGGAGGGGGCAGGAACGACTTGCGGTTGTGGATGATACAAACACAAGCAGCACACAGCAACGACATCCGACCAAAGGCGACTCGAAGGCCTTGGATGCTGTGAGAGACTTGTGAAGAAATCAGCACATTGGCGTCTTATATCGAAAGCGACCGTTCCTCTGTATCGACCACACGCTCATTAACCCACTCCAACCCGGCCAACATCAACGCCAGCGACAACAAGCGCGAGCTTGCATCACCACTCCACGTCCAATCAACCACCCTACCACCTACTCCCAAAGTCGAAGCAGAAGAACTCCAGGATCCTCCACCCTTTTCGTCGCACAACTTCCCGTCACTCTATTTCCCGCCTCAGGACCAGCCTGCGCCGCCGCCCGACTTTGAAGAAGGCCCGTCGTCATCGGCCTCGTCCCCGTTCTCTTCTGTTGTCGAAGACACAAAGGCCGCTCTTCCACCCGATACCAAACCTCGTTCCGACAAGGCGCCCGACGACAGCGAACCTCCGCCGCCCTATACCGAAGGTGCCAGTCCGCTCGACGGCTTCACTTACCTCATGGCTCAAGCTGGAGGTGCTGCGAGCATCATCACCCAAGTCTCCCAGGGTGGTCCCGCTCCCATCAACACTTTTAACGCTGCATCCGATGAGCACATCAATATCGATCTGAGGTATACCCGACCTCGATAACTCGTCCGTCACACAGCAGCTAACGTCCAGCAGAGGCACTCGCTTCACTCTCTCGCGCGATGAGCTGCTCACGCTCCCCGAGTTCGTGCTGTTGTCGCTCTTCCCGAACGGACTCCTCCCCGATGGCCACATGAACTCGTTCCACGAGCCTGACGTCTATCCCGTCGATGTTAGTGCCGCCCCGCGCCTCATTTCCTCCTTCCGTCCTCAAGACATCGCTGCGCTACAACACATTCTCCAAAATCATGATGTATATTTATCTGACTCGATCTACTATTCCCAGTATGACCCCACTTCTCTGCAATACATGCTCGAATTCTTCCGATCCGTCGCCCAAACTATCCCCACCTCCCCCACCGATGACTCCCCATCTCCGTTCTCTGCCGACCAAGGCCCCGTACCCATTGAGCCCATGCAGGGTAATGCTAGAGACATGCTGCAGGACAGAGCTGGTATCATCGTCTTGCGCGAAGACCTCGACTTCTACGTCATCCCCCCGAGGCGCGACATTGGTCACCCCGAGATGGTCCAGGTCAAGCGTGCTGCTGGTCGCGCTTTGTTGAAGCAGAGTGGCATCTTCAGTGGCCTCCGCAAGAGTGAGGAGCCTGGTACCACCGAGCAACATCTTATTGAGATGCTGACTGCTGGGTGAGTTCATCCCGTCAAGACAACATCGTTCTTTTCACTGACATCATCACTCTAGTGGCTTCAACCACGACGATACCTGGGGTCACCGTGCTGGCGAGCCCAACAAGGCTGTCATCTGCAGTATCGCCCTTGCTCGTCTGCGTACCGATGTCCGTGGCGATGCCAACTCCAACGCTGTCGGCATGGCTCAGAAGCTCCTTCTGTTCTGGCGCAAGCCTGCTCGCCGCTGCTGGTGGGAAGGCGTTGACCTTGAGAATGTTGAAGGTATCGACGGCACACTCAAGGTCTGGATCCGCAGAGTCTGGACCCTCGAGATGGTGAGTACTCTTCCATGAAACCCTGCTTTTGTCGCATCTTACTGACTCTTTTCTGCAGAGCGTTATTGGTCTTCGCTGAGCGCTGCCAAGAAGCCGCCTCGCCCATTTCTTATTCCAATTTCCTACCTTCGATTCGACCACTCATACCCCGATAACACCGAACTTCTTTTATTCATGTTGTTTCTTCCTTGTTCTTTTTACAGCTCATCGAGATCGAGCACGTCACCCCACTGCGCACAGTCTGGACCCAACAACGCATTTTTCTCATCTGGGTATCATGGTTCACGGACGCGTTTGTTTTTGCGCATCAAAACTCTTTCTTGGTATCGAGATGGCATTTTCGTGGCAGTCTTGTTCACATCGGCTGTTATTCTCCCATCACACATGTTTTCTCTTGTTTCTGTCTCCAGGGAGTCTTTTCTTAAATTCAATCCGTTGTTGTTTTCTTGTTTCCTTTCATGTTTTTTCTTATTGATACCAGAAAATAATACTTATTTCTTGAAACATTGCCGGTATCTCAAGCCTACTGCATGCATGTGTCTCGTGTATGTACCCGCGCCGTTCGAAGCTGCGTTGATGACGATGACGCTTTGCAAGCAGGGCAGGTTTATGAAGTCCCGGGCATGGGCGGCGAGCATCGTTTGGGCTCGAGATTGTCGTTTGTGTCACTGTTGTCACCATCCTCCACGAGACAGGAAACGAGGCCGTTCTCGTCTCGTCTAGGCTCATCGGCCATGGACAGTTTCCTCACTTGCGATCTGTTGAAACATAATGTTACTTCCCAAGCGAGCACCTTTTATATTGTCACCAAGATACTATGTTCCTCTTGATATACCGTCTCAGAACTCTAGAAGTATTCTCTTCATATCTCTTCACACGTCAGAGATTGCTTTTAGACGAAGATGATTGGTTGTTGTGGAAAGATATTGTCTTTGGAGTTTTTGATATGTCGAGGGTTGGAAAACGGCGTTTTACCGATCGGTATCACGTCATCTTCACACAGTGGAATCTACCAAAGGTCCGGAACATGCATAATCATCGAAAGAGCAGTCATGCGTGCTCAAAAAGAGTTCGAGCTGTAGCTAAACAGATTGCATAGGCGATAACCCTGTTCGAGCAGTCATGATGCTGCAGAGGTAACCCTGATCTGATATGTACAGCTCCACCACACTAAGTGATGTACTAGTCTCTGTAGTGCAGTGGTCAGCATATCTGTTCGTACGAACAGGAAGACGTGGGTTCGACTCCCGTCAGAGATAATTACTCCGTTGGGACACAGGAACCTGTGCCACAACGGAATATCCTTTTTTTTTTTGTTTTTGGCAAGGTCACACTGCACATACCGTTCGTGAGAATAGTCGCAGACCGGATAGACCACCCTCTTATAGGAGACTCAACGGGTCATCACACCTCCCACTGAGGTTACTTTCATCTGTATTGATCTCCTCCTCGCTATATTCCAGAAGATACTAAGTACAATCGAGCAAATGCCCTTAGCATTGATACAGTCATCCATGAACGATGGACACAACTCTGGTTAGAAAGGTGTTGTGCGTTTTGCGAGGCAGTGCCGTATATAAGGGGCGTAGGGGTACAGATAGGGTATGACCACAGCAGGTTCGTGAATACGCCCTTCCCATCTGACCACTACTGAGAGCCCGAATGTTTCCACATCCAGGCGACCGGCTATGCTCATACTCAAAAGTGTGTTCTCTTGGGCTTACGTGTAGTGGTAAGGGATGACCGAGAGTCGCGGATCTTAGTCCAATGAGAAGAAATGTCTCTCTCAACGTCGACGTAGCCATTTTGTCCATTCTCGAGCGAGTTGTTCCTCGAATCCTTTGCGAAGAAACATGTAGCGTTTTAGCTGTGGAGCGTGATTGTCGATCAGTCTCGCAGCCTGCTGTGTAGAAAAATTCCTGACAACGCCTCTATCCATTGTGTAATCTAACGTCGAGGATTGCGCGGATGGGTTGACGAGCTCTTGAAGATTGCAGGTCCACGATTCAGGTGAAGCTGGGATAGCTGTCGACAGTAGCTCTCCAGACTTGAAAGGTACGAGGCCGGAAAGACGTCGAGGTTGCAGTGGAGCCGCTGCAAACACGGTAGGCCAGAACAAAGAGAATCGAACTCAGATTCCGTGAACTTCTCGACTTCTTCCGGAGGCTCTTCGTTGAGAAACAAGATGTGTAGACTGCGAAGGTTGTGCAGCGACTGGATCGCCAGCAAGCCGTCCGTATCAATTCGAGCTTGCGTGGCCGTCGAGATGAAGAGAACCTCCAGCCGCGGCATTGCGCCAAGTCTATAAATAAAAGACGTGTTTGTTGATGAACACAAGGACAAAGCAAGGACCTTGAGATTGGGAAAGAGCTCCATCGCAGAGATAATTGTGGCGGGATTTGCAGTGACCTCAAGCGATTCCACCGCTCGGAAAGGGTAAGGGTTGTGAGTCTTTACAAACTCGAATAGTGCTGGTTTGGCCAAGCGGTCACTAACTGACAAACGCTCGAGCTTTTCAAACCTGGAGAGTTGGAGGATCAGATCACCAGTGAGATTGCTGTTGGTGAACTTCAGAATGAGACTTCTGACGTTTTGGACTGCGGCAAAAATCCCAGACAACTCTTTCGCAGACAACGTCGTTCCGACCGAGGTCAACCAGAAGCTCCTCAGATGTGGGCAATTTTACATGAGATCAACAAAGCCTTGGTCAAATTGCTTGTCCAGATTGTGCACTTCCAAAATCTCGACAGATGGCTGGAGGTATTGGGCGACAGGACATGGCCTTTGATTGTGCATGCCTCCTTGATTGTCCAATACAAGGCGCTTCAACATAGGAAATTTGAGTCTTTTCAACAGCGAATGTATGGTAGCGTCTCTGTTCCAGGTAAAATCAAGGTGTTTGATTTTCGAGGCATATCGTTGACGCCTAGCCCTGGTGATGGTAGCCAAAGCGCGGACGTCAAGTGATTCATCACGAACCTGGCCCCAAAGGACAGACGTTGCGAGTTTGAACCATGTGCTATTGACACAAGCAGCCACCGCCAGTAGTGCCTTCGACTGCCTCTCGTCGCTGGCGGCACTTTCAAAAACCAGAGTCAGAAGTTCAGGAGTTTGGAGAACTTGATGCAAAGCCGTCATCTTGAGTTTTGTAGTGAAGTCAGTCGATGCGGTGCGTGGGCGAGATGTAGTAATTGCGTACCTCTCCTCTCTGTATATGTGATGCAGCGTAGCTGGGTCGTCGTCGTGTAAGTGACTCAACAGCTCGCTGTTCCGAGGTAATTACGAGAATAGGTGGTCGTTCGATCCGCGTCCGTGGAAACTTTATGATTTGTTGTCTCAAAAAACCTTGGCTCGTTGTTGAGCGAACAGCAGCATATTGGGGTTCGTTTCCAACGACGGATAGATATTCATTGGTTTTGGCCCTTCAAAGGTGAGAACGTAGACGGGAGGGGAGGATTTCAGCAATAGAGAAGGACGAAGGTGAAAGAAATGTAGAGTTAAAATTGATACTCGGATAAGAAATGCAACAAAAAGGGGAAAAGCAAACGCAGAGTGTGATTCTTGATTCTTTCGTCGCAGCCATAATCGTTTCATCGCAGAACGCTGCCAGAGCCTTCTCTTTCAATCAAGTCCTACCCTCATAGAAGAACCAAGACATGTTCAGGTAGGTGGGTGGGGGAATTCAACATTTCGACAGTGCAGGAGGGGATTTGGGTGACGGACAAGGAAAATTGGGTGGTTGATTGAGAGAAAAGAAAAAAAAGAAAAAGGGGGAATCCGCCAAAACGCCGAGTATTTATGCACAATAGCTCTCGTAACCCAACGCGAGAAAAAGGAGAAAAGAGCACAAAAGGTCGGTTGCGTAAGGAACCTGGTGAGAGGTAGAAGGGAATGCCGGGGTGATGGCGCAACGGCAGTTGTAAATGCGTCATGTTCGGCGAGTTGGAGGACGCTGCAAAGTTGGGTATCTCAAAGGCAAAGGACATGACGATTACAAAATCAGACAAGCCTTTCTCTTCTTCTTTTTGCTAGGGGCCATCATGGGAGTAGGATTCTCTGAAGGTTTGCTAGAGGTCTGGGGACGTCTCTGTTGCTGTTGTTGCGAGTTGCTGTTCTGGGCGGTGAGACTGCCACGGCTGGCTGGGGGAGACTGGTTCAGGCCCTCTGCTTCTGCGACGACGGTGTTGATGGCGGCATCGAAAATCTCGTGGACGCCGGTCATCTCCTTACTACTGCACTCCATGTAGAGGGCACCCATCTTCTTAGCGACGGCCTGGCCTTGGTGGGTGGTGACGGGAGTGAGACCCTGGGTCTTGAGGAGGTCGATGCAGGTGCGCTTGTTACGGAGATCCGACTTGAGACCGAGCAAGATGATGGGAGTGGTAGGGCAGAAATGGAGGACTTCGGGGTACCACTGTGTGTATTAGTTGATGGGCGTGGATGTTGAGGGTGAGTGTGTGTGTGTCTCGCGTACCTTGTCCATAACATTTTCAAGAGAGTTGGGGCAGTCAATGGCGAAGCAGACGAAGAGCAAATCGGTCTCGGGGTATGAAAGGGGGCGCAGTCTGTCGTACTCTTCCTGACCAGCGGTATCCCAAAGAGCCAGTTCGACAATCTTGCCCGAGGGCTTGTGTTCGCAGTGGGTGATGTAGTTCTCGAAGACGGTAGGCACGTATTTCTGGGAGTCGTGTCAGCTGTGTTTGTCCAAGACCAATGCTGCGATAGAGACAGAGAGAGAGTACACACCTCAGGGAAGATGCCCTGGCTGTAGCTGATCAACAGACATGTCTTGCCGCAGCCACCGTCACCAACGACAACAAACTTCTTCGAGTACGCGGGCGGCTCAGTCAAGCCAGTGCCAATCGACTCGCGTCCTGAAGATGTGACTGAACCATCGCTGCGACGGCCACTGTCCCTTCTTTGAGGGCCGCGGCGGAGAGATGTGACGGAAGCATTCTGCAGCCTCGAGTTGTGTCGGTGTGTAGCCGACATGGTGTGTGATGGGCGAGAGGAATCCTGAAGAAGGTTTGTTGGTAGCGGATATTATGCGAGGAATGTGCTGGCGGTTGTGTATAAATCAGTCTGGGCCGGTATGGGCTGGGGGAAGAGTTTGGAGGGGAAGTCGAACAAGAGTTGTACGCTGAGAAGGTCAAGAAATGTAGGCCAGCCTCATCATAATCATGCCCAACTTCAACGGAGACGCTGTTTACACACGGATCCACCGTTGCCCCGGCACCGACGCTCCCAAAGCCACCGCCTTGGCTCCCGCACAAGCCCGCACAAGCCCGCACAAGCCCTGCCGCCGATGACTGAGGATCCTGGATCCACCAGCTAACCCATGCGAACCTGCAAGCACTAACCTTGATCGCTGCTTGCGTTCGCACTGTTGTATCGCAATCGCATATCTAGCCTTGTAACTGTCTCATCTGCAAATCGTTCGAGACTGCCGCCTGCCGTTTAGCTATATTCCACACGCTCAACCCATGGAGGTCCATTCCCCACACTTCATCTTGCTCTGCTAGAGACCCCTCAACATAAGCCTCTTGTTTTCCTGCTCTCATCGTTTCTCCGTACTGCGCCAGAGAAGCCAACTCGTCTTGCCGCGCGCTTTGCTCGCTAGCGGCTCCAGCACTGTTCAGACAAGACAACCCTCCAAAATCCTCCGACACTGGACTGCCGTCACCGCTTGTCCTCCAACATCATGTCTAATGTCGCTGCCTCTACCCCACCAAAGGATCCTGTTAAACAAGCTCGTGCCTTGACCGAAAACCTGCCAGACGCTGGCCTACGAGGTCTTGACCATTGTGCGTCATCACATGTTCTGTATCCCCCTTCAGCTTGTCCTCCTTGCTAACACCCAGAAGACTCTCGCAAACTACCAAAATGGCGTTATCGTCTAAGGCAATCCCTCCTACCGATTGTCCGATGGGAAACTCCCTATCTGGCCAAGCTTCAACAAACCTGCCGAACTCCTTTCCTTGATTCGTACTTTGCAATGACGGCGAACCTCGGCACGCATACCTTCTTCATGGCTGCGCTTCCTGTATGCTTTTGGTGTGGCTACACTAGCGTTGGTAGAGCGTACGATCATCGGAATTTTCTTGATATGCTAGATCTATACTGACTTGTCGCAGTTTGGTGCACATGCTTGCGTTGGGTGTTTTCTTGAGTGGTTGGATCAAAGATCTGGTATGTCTACCAAGGCCTTTGTCTCCTCCTCTGCAGAGAATTACCATGTCCGGTTCTGCAGCTTTGGAGTATGGTTTCCCATCAACCCATTCGACAAACGCCGTATCTGTGGCATTCTACTTCCTGTATCAACTGCACACCTCGACCGATGATGTTGCTTCGCCGCAGAGATTGTTTGGCCTCTGTCTTGGGTACTTCTACGCGATATCAATTGTGCTAGGTCGCATGTACTGTGGCATGCATGGCTTCTTCGACGTGATTGTAGGCAGCACTCTTGGTGCGTTGATCGCCGTAGTTCAGCTGGCTTATGGAACGTCGTTCGACGACTGGATAGCTGCAGGATCTTGGACTCACCCGGCATTGGTTTTCTTGATCGTACTTCTTGCGGTGCGCTTTCACCCAGAGCCAGCGGATAACTGCCCTTGCTATGATGACAGCGTGGCCTTTGCTGCTGTAGTGTTGGGATGCCAGCTAGGGCACTGGCATTTTGCAGGGACGAGTATCGCAGTTGTTGGCGAGCCTCCAGCTACTGTCTTCTTCAGCCTCGCGAAACTTGGATGGCTCAAAACTTTGGCTCGTGTTGTCGGTGGTGTGGTTATCGTGTTCCTCTGGAGAGCTACGATGAAGCCTCTACTCCTAAGATGTCTACCCCCACTCTTCCGATTCCTCGAGACTGGTGGTGCTACTCTGCCTCGGCGATTCTTCACGCAAGCAAGGTAAGAACATCTTCACGTGTTCGCACAAAAACGTGTCTAACAAGTGGCAGCGAGTACAAAAGAGTCCCTCCTCTTCGACAAGACGACAACGTTATCCCATCTGCTTCAGATATCCCAGGAATGCTGTCCAATCTTCGCCATCCTCGCAAACGTGGTATCTCGATCGGACCACAGTCAGAGGCAGATGCTCGAGAATACATTGCCAACAGGGAACGAAAACGTAGAGAGAGTCGTTCCTCTGCCGATGGCAGCGATTCTAGGCCTCGATTGACCAAGAGTGGGTCTTTCTACAACACTACATTAGAAGAAGAACCTACCCTTGTGAAGCAAAGACGTTTTGAGGACGGTTCGGACAGCCACAGACCTGCGACACCGCTTGATACGCCTGGGCAAAAGGGTGACCTTCTCATGCCCGATCCATTTAACGCTCTCCCATTGACGCCTCCGCCAAGCGATAGCGGCAATGGCAGCGATGCAGGAAGAGAAGAGAAAGAAGAAGGCGACGACGCAGAGCAAGATCACCAGATGTTCCTTGCGTTGGCAAAGCCGCGAGTACGGTATGATGTTGAAGTCGTGACCAAACTGGTCATTTACGCAGGTAAGGAGTATCTACTGACACGGAATGAGCTCGGCTAATGAGTTCATAGGCATTGCATGGCTTGCAGTGGAGGGCAACCCGCTTCTCTTCGAGATCACAGGAGTTGGTAAACACAGTGTGTATTGAACGCGTTGATGAAAGGACGAGGGACGAAAGAAAAGCACAAAATGATGATACCCGTACAAAGAGATCGAGCCGGTACATAATGTCTATAGCCTCGTGTGGTGTTTGAACTCTCTTGCACGAAGCTGCAATTCCAAGATGCTATGCACAACATATGTTCTCCATCGTAGATCGTACGCGCAAGAGCAACGCAAAGACTGATAAGATGGTCAATATAATCTTTACTTGACACTCAACTGCACGCTAGCTGCCAGATCTCCAATAACAGATGTCAAAGATTATCCAGCTGTAGGAAAGCACAAAGATATCAAATGTTGGGAATTGTCCAGTCACTGCTTTTTTGAAACCTTAACACATAATTAGAATGCAACAAATCGTATGAAAATATGTCTTTAAGCCGTTCCAACTTTTCAAACCTCGGATGGCTATGAAACTTATCGAGTGGTTAGCTAAGAACGGGCCACTAGAGGCTAATATTGCAGCTAAGGAAAGAGAGGACAACAACGAAGTTGTAGGCGTCGGAGAATACGGAGGACATGTCAAAGTTGAACGAGCTTGTTGTACTCGAGGAAGAGGTTACGACTGGAGTGTTAGAGAACAGCCGACAAGAGGGAGTGTTAGACTGTTGTGAACGAATACGAACAGGAAGCCATGGATGTAATCGCAGTATGAGCGAACATCCCTTCCCTGAACACAGCAACTGCATTCATCACACCTCCAGAATACCACTAAGATAGCATAACCACGTAATGAAAACACAAAAAGGGGACAAAGTATACTTTTGATTTTTCGCAGCTCCCAGCAGATGGAAGCGAAAAGGTATATAACAACTTTCCTTCTATGGCAAAGTAGCCAACTCGGCATCGATAACCTCCTTGATCTTTTCCGGCAACGGCTCCTTGAGTTCCGCCACTATTAAAAATCAGCATGTGTTTCAAGTGCATTGATACGAGGCTGGGACAGCGGACTAGACTTACAAGTTTTGCGTAGGCGGGCAGTTTGCTCCTTGAGTAGGGGATTGGCGTTGTCGATTTTGGAGGCGGCGACCAGGCATTTGAGGGCTGGAAGGTACTTTTCTCTGCGGATGAATACCTCGAAGCCTGCTTGTTGGGATCTGATGTTCAGGGGGCTCTCTGCCAATAGGGGTGAGAGATACTTCATGGCCTCGGATAGGGGGTCCTTGGTCTTGAGTAGCTCTTCACCCTGTGGGTCTGTGTCTTCCTTCTTGACGACCTCTTCTGAAGCGGCTGTGGCCTTGGCGGCAGCGGCAGCCTTCTTGTCTGCCTCGGCCTTTTCCTTGTCCTTGCGTGCCTTCTTCTCTGCCTTCTTCTTGTCTGCGTCGCTCAGATCGCCGTTAGCAGATCCGCAGTTGGGGTCATCGAATAGCTTGACGTAGATGTCGATAGCCGAGTAAGCAGCGCGCGAGTAGAAAGGATGTTGACGTAAGTGGTCCTCCCATCTGATCATATCCACATACGCACGGATCATACCCTTGCGCAGGGAGAAACTGTGGAAGTCGAATTGATCCTCGAACCAGACGTCGAAGATGTCGTGAATAGACTTGAAGCGCTTGAGAGCCAAACCGAGCTTGTTTTGACGCTTGTAGGCCTCACCGTCCTCGAAGAGGTACCACATGCATTGCATATCCAGCAAGTCGCCTAGCGGGCCACCGTTGGCTTCTTTGCGGGTGAACAGACCCATGGTGTTGATGGCGTCATCGTTTTGGTTGTTTCGTAATTGGTATTTGGCGCACTTTGTGTTGATGTAGCGGTCTGCGCGGTCCATTTCGCGGGCCTCGTTCATTTGCTTGGAAGCCTTTTCCAGGTCTCCCGAGTGTTTTGTGATTCTGGCTTTTGTGAGGTGGAAGGTGTAGTCTTGGGGGTTGGTGTTGAGCGAGATTGTCTTTTCGATGTATTCGGAGGCCTTTTCGAGGTTGCGGCAGAGGTGGTAGTCGTAGTGTTGTGCGAGGAAGTAGTTTACGGCGAGGTCCCAGTTCTTGCCATTCTCTTCGCTGTTTTGCGAGGCGTATCCGAGGACGAGTTGCTCGATGGTCTGCTTCTTGGATTCGTCGTTGTAGAGAGCCTTGACATTGGCGAAGGTCGAGGGAACACCCTTGCGGAAGACCCTTGTCAAATAGACGTCGGCGGCCTCCTTGAAAGCATCGCCCTGGAGGAAGTCCAGCGGCACACGTCTGGGAGCATCAATTCTCTCGCTCTTCTCGGCGAAAGACTTGTAGAGGTCCTGCAATTGTGTGTGTTGAGCCGAGTCATTTCTGTCCAGACTCAGAGCCTGCTCCAAGCCATCGTAGTAGGCGCGTCTCTCGGCGTTTCTCTCGAGCAGAGCACGGTATGCCTTCTCAGCCTCCTCTTTACGACCCAGCTTCAACAAGTACTCGGCCCTCAATTCCATAACGGCGGTTCTGTCGGGGTTTGATCTATAGATGGCCTTGAGACCCTCAAGAGCGCGTTCGTAGTCGCCAGACTCGGCGATGATTGTGTTCTTGTATAGGACGGCTTCGTGGTGTTCGAGATCGGTGGCCGGCGGGGGGTTCTTCAAGGTGCCTTCGTAGGTGGTCAGGACCTTTTCGGCGGCCTGGTAGTCGGCAGCCATGTGGTGTGCGATCGCAAAGGCAGTCCAGTTGGCACGAACGGAGGGAGCAGCTGTGACCATGGTTTTGCGGCTGTCGACGAGACCCTTCCAGTCGCGGGTTTGGGCCTGGAGGAGGGCAAGGTCGCGCTGGATCTGGCGGGACTCGGGATCGAGGCGAAGGGCGAACTTGTAGGCCTTGATGGCCTCATCGTAGTTCTTGACGGAGCGGTACAACAAGCCGTAGACGTGCCAGCAGACATTTGACTTCATGGCATTCTTGAGGGCGAGCTTGGCCAAGTCGAAAGCCTCTTCCGTCTTGCCTTGTGAGTTGAGGATCAGGGCCTTCATGGCCTGCGTGTCGCCATGGTTGGGAACCTTTTTCAAGACCTGGTCGGCGGTTTTGATACCTGCGCAGAGTGTTAGCCCAGTCGGTGGTTCTGGTAATCGTGAATTGGCGCACCTCTTTTGTACTGCTTTGATTCATAGAGTTGGACGACCTGCTTGAACAGGGACTGTTCCTTGGACGACAGCGGTACCGACATTGTCGTGTGAGAAAGATGTGTGTGCACAGCTCAATACTCGTAGCTTCCCACCGTCGTCGCTGTTCTGTCCCACCAAGCGCACTTCGTCACTCGCAACAAGTTTACCCGAAGAAGTTCCCGATGCCGGCCATCGGACACGAACTCCGACGAAGTCTCCAACCAACGTCGTCCGACATCTCTATATCGCTTCATGTGAATATTCAGTGAAAACACGTCAGATGGTCTCTCTCCTATGAGTGTGCCAGTTCAGGAAATATCTAGTATCTCAGCACCTGCAGTTCTTCTGGGTACCATCCTTCGAGAAGAACCGTAGTGACAGCATTGGAGAGCCAGATTACAATTTTGGCCTGCACCTCTGATGTATACAAGGCTCTCGACTGAATGGTAGAAAGCAATGTATCAAAAAGTTCCCGACGCTATCGAGCGTTCTGGTCCATAACGATAAGTCTCCTGGGACAGCACACGGTCAGACTCGCCAGTTGCATATGCCATCGTCGATCAGCAACCCGAAAGACACATTCTCTAACTCGGGTGTGTATATGCAAAGAGAGAGTTCTTGGATAGCAGGTATTTTAGTTCATCACCGACTTCCATCGCGTCAACAGGTATGCACTACATCTTTCTACATCTCAAGCAAAAAGAAACATTTATTATCTAATACAAGGAGCAAAAGAAACGCCGGAAGACCCCGCGGAAGAAACTGGCTAACTTTGCTCAGTTTACTTGTGATTTTTTTCATTCTTTCTGACGGGGTGGCTTTGCATCTGTTTTTTCTGTTTTTTCTTCTTTTTTTTCTATTATTTTCTTTGTCTCATTTTTTCCCTGTTTGCCCCTTATATTTTTTTCTGATGATGCTGTGGATTGAACCGGAGACTGTTGGTACCTTGGATTGGTTACCACACGCCGAACCAGGTGGGCTACCGTGCCGATGGCCCAACCTGGTTGGTGGGAGGGTGCTCGGTGAAACGGACTATCTAGCTTGCGGCCATTGTTGTGATGACCAAGTGAAGTGATGTTTCTGAGGGCGAAGAGTCTGTAAGTACCCAGCGCGCTGTGTGTATCTATCATAGTAATCAATCAATAAGAGAGATGCATATGGCGCGCTGGATGTCCGCAGCCTCTTCTGCGCCTTCATGAGTCTGTTTCAGCCATTAATAGCAATACGGTAGACCCCATCATAACCAAGCAGACGAGAGTATCATGCAACGCCATAATCCTCCAAGTGAAGTGATAGTATGGTTCGAGGAGTGCGCGTGTTCGACCAAAACATCACCTTGCCTCGCTCTCGTCTCTGTCGACCTTGCCATAGCCATCAGGGTCTCCGCCGTCTGCCTGTCAACGACTTCGTGGATCCTCACAACTCCGCCCCACTCTTACACTACTGACATCCACCTTTCCAAATGTTTCGACTCCCGAGGAAACAGGAACAGTCCCGCCATCGTTGTTGCTCTTCGCTACCACACCTCGCGGCGCAGATCCAATACTACAAGCCTAGCCGCAGTCTCTCCCTCTCCTGTGGGGTCCCAGATCTCGTAGACCAATCCACAGAGCTCTCAGAAGGGTCGAATTGGTCGTATGTCTACTGGTCATTGAGAGCAAGTTAGCATCAGAAGTCGTCTGCAACAAGTTATGGAAAGGGATCGAAGCCTGGCGCTGTTTGATTGGCATTGAACTCCTGAGAAGTGTGAGAATCTTCCTCTGGGCAACACTGGGCAGAGGAACGAACGAGACGCTGCCAGGTATGGCTACGAAGTCGGGAGTAACATCACCAGAGAAGAGACTGGTATCACCTGCCGAATCCGAAATGCATTGGGCTATAGCGGAGGGGCTGGAAGCCCTTGTATGAGAGAGATCACGGAAGGCGTGATTTGTGCGTTCTTGTGGCTTCCATAACAATCAGCGTCGGCTCCGATATGGTCTGGCAAATTGTCATATGATCAGTGTTTGGTCGTATGATGACAGCTCTGGTGTCAAGAAAAGTCAGACATCTGGCAGATCTCAACGACTAGGAACCTACGGAAGGCAAGTGTGATGTGAGTCACACCTTCTGCTTTGTTCATGAATGTTTTCTGACGCCCATAGCAGCAAAACAGGAAAGCGGGATGGGACTCATCGCGCTTGCTTCTGCTTTGGCGTTGTAGCACATGTTTACTCCAGGGCACCTTCTTCCTGCATTTTATCCAAACAAATCGCTCTCCTATACTTCTGAGCAAATCCAACTTTTCTTTATAACCATAAGTATTGTCCTTGCCATCTAGCGGTCTCGTAAGAAAGCATCGAGTTTCCTTCCACTTGCATAATCCTCTCTGACTGCCTCGCAGATAGCTTCCAGCTGATCTCCTTCAATCAGCTCCTCAATCCATCGAATGTTCACTTTTCGGCTCTTTCGAAACCCTGCGACCATCTCCACGATCCTATCCCTGACTTTCTCCGAACACTCTATGTGACTCCGTACTCGACTGCGGAATGGGGTGTACGTGATTCCGTCTTTGTTGACAGGGCCTGGAATATACGATTCGACGCGAACTCTAGCAGGTTCGGACGTTGCGACAGCGAACTCGATCCTCAAGAACGTTATCAGGAACGAATTCCCGAATCTGGCCTCCATGAAGATAGTCCCCAGCCAAGGAAGATATTGAGCCAGGCTCATACGTTGGAGCTCGCTCCATGGTATCGATCGCACATTCTTTACCGCCGAACGCGAATTGCTGAGATAAAGGATACATTCTCGAACGTCTTTTCCTGTTGTGCCACGCCAAAAGTTGAGGGTTACGTTTTTGAAGACCAGCGGCGCGCTTTCGTTGCGGACACCTTTGCTGACCGCGAGTAGAGGATGGGGGAACCTCTTCTCTGTGGGCGAGGACAACAAATGTTCGAAGACCTGCAGACGAATCTCGGTAGGCAGTTGCAAAAATTTCTTGAAAGATTGTGGCTTCTGCCGCGAGAGTGACAAGCAGGATATGGAAGATGTAAGTCCATCTATCTCGTATCCCGGGGATGGCGGTGGTGTCATGGACTTTCTTCTCGTTTAGATGTGGATTTCTTGACAGAGACATGCAAGCGGGACGGAGTGGGATAAGGGGTGTCGTTGGTGATCTGACTTTCAAGTTTCTGCTCTGGCAAGGATTGGTCGTAGTGATCAAAAGAAAGGTAGGGTAGAGATCACAAGCATCTTTTTGATCATCCTTGCCTAGCATGAGTCTGTCAGCATAGTCATCTCTGATACAATCAGGTTTGCTCATCTAGACATATGAGGCAGCACATCGACTAACTTTGCTTCAGAGACTCTATGGCGAACCGATAGGTATACGTACGTAACAATCTGGCTCGGAGAGCTCACATGATACCCAGATGCGACCAAAGACGAAGCAAAAGAGCCTCATTCTGGATCAGCTCCATCCATATCCAATAGACCGTTCATCTTAACAAGAGAAACGGTAGTCTGAGATTCTAAGAAGACAAAAAGTACAAACATATGGCAAGGAAGAAGAAGATGATTAACGCTCGGCGAAGAATCCAGAAGCACGGTCAAAATTTGGAAATTCTCACTTAGCAGTGCCTCATACGTGGACATTACAGTGATTGTTGAGTATGAGACTATGAGTCACACTACAATCGCCACTTTACGTATGCGTATAAATCGAGAGGAAAAATGAGGTGCTCCGTAGATGGGGGAGATGAGGAGATATATAATTAGCCACAAGCCACATGAGCGATCCAACCTTCTCGACCAACTTTCTCGACCACATGTATTCCTCTGGCCAAGAACTGCAATTCTACCTAGCGTTCAAAAATCATAGCCCTTACCTTCTAGACCTCTTACGTCGTGATCGCCCGAACGGAGGCCAAGTAAAAGCTCCACGGCACTGAAGCTCTCTCACCAGACATTAAATACCAAGCAGAAGTGGTTTCATGTGTATCTTGGAAAACACAGCATGGGTCGGCCGAAAAAACAAAACGTACTCATATAAGGTACACTGCATATCGACAGAAGTCAAAGACAACATAAAGCCTGTGGGTTGGTATGCCATATAGGATTAAGCTGAGGCTTGAAGGTACACTTCGATCGGATATAATCTCATCTCCCAGCCAACTATTCAGGTCTTCCAGGTTGGAGATGGCCTTCTCAACTGCTCCGTGATGTCCTCTCTGTACGCCCGCTTCGTCAAGGCTCTAATTCGACGGTAGTTCCGCCTTGACAGTCACCAGACTTCGCAGAGCGGTTGCTCGCCATTGGTATCGAACAAAAACAGGTAACGGTCTTGGAAAAGCGGTTTCTTGCTTGATCCACCGCCTACCATGTTCTCTTTGCCCTCACGCAAGCAAGTGAGTTATGACTGTTATCAATTCAGGAAACAAGCCATTGAAGAGAGGTGCAGAGGACCGCAGCATGGTGGCGATCAAATTGGAACGTATAGATTTGAGGATGGATGTGCTAGACGGCAATAGCAAGGTGCATCAGTTGGCACAACCGCCAAGCTTCGTACCACCAGCCTGATACATGATGCCGATAATGCCGAGAGGGCCTCTCAACAATAGTAGGGAAGCCATCAAAGTCGCGACCACTAAGATCGCTCTTGTCCGAGACAACCAGTGCTTCGCGTCTAGTCGAGCCATCCTTGCCCGGTCAGCCGCCAATCCAGCTCTTGCCAAACCTGCAGCGCGCGTATATATGCACACTGGCATCCTCTATTGAATACACGAATCTCAGACGCCTTCAATGAGGCGAGTCGAATCTGATCGAGGAGGTTCCTGGGGCTGTGCCATTGATAATTTTTTCGCCATTTCATGCCAGACGATGCGTGATGGGGGCGATGGAAGGTCGTACTGTGGTGGCCTGCTACTAGACGCGTATGTGACGTCGCTGGCCGCTGGCGATGCACCGGCTTCGCTGGCCGAGTAGGGAAACAATGACTGTAGCTGCTCCAGTTTGTTTTGCAGAATTTCTTTCTGGACTGGATCGAAGCTAGGTAGAGAAAAAAGGAAACCGATCAGAAATGTGAAGTCGTCCACGCGGCCAGCCGTTTCTTGAACTGTAGATGCAGGAACTGTAATGATGACATTGGCAATTGTGTCGGTGAGCTCGAAGAGTTTTTGTTGAATGCCAGAACCATGAATCTCTATAGCTTGTCGTGAGAATCTTGTCATAAGCGCGCGTAGTTGTGTTGACAGGCGCACTGGGAATGACAGTGATAGTGATTCCTTTGATGAGACGGAGCTGAGCAAGCATTTCGACATGGCCATCTGCCATACCAACATTCTCAACCAGTGTTTAGTTACGATCAAATCCGCCTGTTGCATGTCCGACAATGGCGTTATGCCGATATGAGCTTCGTTTCCAACAGGCTCCTCGTCAATCTCTTTGTGTTTGCGGTCAATCCATTCCCGAGTCACTGTTGTGGTGCCGAACCAGTTGGCGAGAAAGCCTTCGTCGATGAGACGGAAGAGTCGAATGATCTGCAAAAACCCTTCGTGTACACCGGGAGGTATTGACGGGTCGAACTCCGGAAGATCATGCAAAGGTGGTAGCACTACCGGGCGATAGTTGGATATGGCCAGGTATCTTTCATGAATGAACACCTCCCAGTATAATCTTTGTCTGCGAGCACGCTCGTTTGAATTTAGCTTATCCATGGCTTCCGGGTGGCCAATACGAAGCATTTGAATCATGGTAATGGATTCACGGACGTAGTAGAAAGACATGTCCATGTTGGCAAGGCACATGAGAGAGATGTGAGTAAACTGGCTGATCATGACCCTTCGGACAGACATTTTCTCGTCGAAAGCAATAGCTGCCCTGGCTTTGATGAGTTCTTCTAGCCAATACCTCACTTGCGACTGAGAGTCAATGGAGTTGTCCGGGCTTTTGTTTGTTAATGCAATCGTGATGGCCGTGTAAGCATAGACGAAAGTTTTGGCTTCCGCATTCTGATCCATCTCTCGGATCGAGGCCAAAACATCATCCACGGTCATGATGGGGTTGACAGGGTATACAGAGGCCTCATAATCGTCCAGGAAACTAGTGAAGAATGGCGCGTCATGGATGATTAGAGATGGCGATGGTTGAGCAGGACTTGAGTCCGAGTTCTCGTTGCGTCCAGATGTGTTTTCCTTGTATTGTGCGATGAGTTTTCCACGCTTCAATGTCTTTGTTCTTGGCTTGGGCGCAGAATAAACACAGCGGAGATTGAGATGACTGCATTGCTGACATTTGGCCTGACCATTGCATTTGACTTTCCTGAGTTTGCAAGCATCACAGGCTTGATTTGTTCGACGAGTGGGCGGTAAGGAGAAAGATGTGTCCATTTCGTGATTGCAAGGTCATGTTGATGTGGAGAGAGAAAGAGCGACAGGAAGGTCCCCAGCCTGCGGAGACCGGAGACCGGAGAAACGTGCACGTCCAGCAGCCAGCTTGTGCATTGACCTCGGCCCGCTAGTTCAACGGCTCTCTCAAACCACCAAGGGGACTTCTTCATGAGCAGTCATCATTTATCAAATACTGGGGCTTGTGGCTACCATCTAGGAGAGGATTGTCCTGAGCCGTTGTGATCCTCTACGTTGGGTGGGAAGGCGAATGGGACAGTCTGTCATCGCTTCGAAAACCATGCCCCCACGAACGCGAGCGCCATCTCAACGCCACTCAGTTACTTTTGTTATGCGGCCTGTCTCTGCAGCACAGCTAGGTACATAAGCAGGGGGGCCTCTCACATCAAGACACACTTGCCTCAATCGAGCCATGGCCCCTCATTACAGGCGCTGGGGGTGATCCTCCACACTCAAGCTGTAGACACCCGAAGGACTCTGACTCGTCACATGTAGGGCTTGCAAAAAGGATCTGGAGTACACTCATCTCCAGTGCGGTAGCCATCGCGCACCAAGTACAAAGATGGACCCTGTAACTTATATCCTCTCATACGCAGAGACAAAGATTTCGGCGTTTAAAGGACTCCAAATGGTGAACCAAGATGGAGAACCCCGACTTCTGACCACTAAAGCCGCCGTTTCGCCCGCCATGCCTCACATGAACGCCGACCTCACAACATGTCTCGACAACCTTCTCCATATCGGCAAATCATTTTGATGTATCAGATGAGCGGGGAGCTGCTTAATCTCTTCCTGCATCGTGACCTTGGTTGCACGATTTGACACTTGACATGGGTGCACAATGCCGCAAGAACCCGTCAATTGAGTTGCCGGCGCGTTCGTTGCCGACCTAATGCTCAAACGCGGTCTACGGGTGTCACAACTCCTCAGGTCGAAGCAATGCAATCAACCAAGCGATGCGGACACAAACACATCGTGAGAGGGCCGCAATGTCAACGAGCTATGGATATAACATCCCCGGTAAGATGTAGCAGGGTTTCATCCTGTAGGTCCCCGATGGGTCGGCGAGCAAGAAAGCTAGTCCCTTCTGGAACAGACACTCGTATATCGTCAACCTGACTATTGTTTTTCCTTCAAAAGGACCAGTGTTTGCTTCCCTCATCTCATGTTCCCTGACACACTCACCCGTCCACCCGCATCTCTTCCAACTATGCGTAATCGATTGTCTGCCAGTGTGTCTTCGGACACAGAGAGACAAACCAGCAATGAGTTTTACATGTTCAATGATGTCGTTCGCTCTCTCTCATGGTCGAATGTCACATTGACCGTCGAGGATCGTTCGACCAAGCAACCGAGAGACCTCATCAGCCGTGTCAATGGACGTGTCCAAGCTGGTGAGTATGTTCCAAGCCCTCATGTTCAGGTTTTGCTGACATGGTATCTAGGAGAAATCCTTGCCCTCATGGGCCCATCTGGTAGTGGCAAGACAACACTTCTCAACATTCTCGCAGGCCGCAACAAAAGTAGCCATGGCACTGCTGCAGTTAATGATGCTTCTATACAAGCCTCGGTTTACAAAAAGCTCACGTCTTTCGTTGAACAGGAGGATGCTCTTGTTGGTTCTCTGACTGTACGTGAGACACTAGAATTTGCAGCACGTCTGGCCCTCCCTAGGTACGCTGAGTCTATCTATGCTTGTGGACATTGCTGACGTTCGAAGATCTGTTTTGAAGGCTGAAAAGGGCACCAGAGTCCAAAATCTGATTGACAGTTTCGGCCTCAAGAAGCAAGCCGACACACTCATTGGTACGCCCATACGCAAGGGCATCAGTGGTGGCCAAAAGAGGCGTGTCAGTGTTGCCAGTCAACTGATCACCGCCCCCAAAATTCTCTTCCTTGACGAACCCACCAGTGGTCTTGACTCGGTGGCTAGCTTCGAAGTCATTTCTCTGTTGAAGAAGTATGCTCAGCAACACCAGGTATTTTCTTCTTCCTATCTTGACATGCTTCTTGCTAATTAGTTTTCAGCTCATTGTGGTAGCCAGCATTCACCAGCCATCGGCCGCCACTTTCCAGCTATTCGACAAACTGCTGCTACTATCCCAAGGCCAGACATGCTACTTCGGAGCCGTTTCAGGCGTAGCGCCATACTTCGCCCGACTCGGCATGCCCGTTCCCGATCTGATGAATCCCTCTGAGCACATTCTCGACCTCACGAACACCGACTTCGAGTCTGAAGATGAAGAGGGAGGCACTGCCTCTCAGCGTCTTGTTACCATCCAATCTGCTTGGAAAGAGCAAGGCAACAGCGACGATGTTGGAACGCCAATTCTTGAGAAGAGTGATGTCTTCCCTGATGTTCAAGGACTTGGTTTGGCTCATGACCTGGGCATACCCGTCACCCTTCTACACCGTCTCTACCTCAAGTCATATCGTGATATCGTCACCTACTGGATCCGTGTTGCTATGTACATGGGCCTTGCGGTCATGATGGGCACTGTCTGGCTGCAATTGAGCACCATTCAAAAGGACATCCAATCTTTCGTCAACGCTCTCTTCTTTGGTTCGGCTTTCTTGAGCTTCATGGCTGTTGCCTATGTGCCTGCCTTCCTTGAGGATAGATCCATATTCGTCAAGGAGCGAGCCAACGGTCTCTACGGTCCTTTGTCATTCGTGGTATCCAACTTTCTCATCGGCCTGCCCTTCCTCTTCCTGATCTCTATCCTGTTCGCCACGGTCACTTACTGGCTCATCGGCTTTCGTCCCGATGCTACTGCCTTCTTTGTGCACGTCATGTGGTTGTTCTTGGACCTGGTCGCGGCCGAGAGCCTGGTTGTTCTCGTCTCGTCTCTCTTCCCCAACTTCATCATCGCTCTTGCCCTCGTGGCTTTCGCCAATGGCCTTTGGATGTCCGTAGGTGGCTTTCTCGTGCCTACTGGCAGTCTCAATGTGTTCTGGCGCTACGTCTTCCACTACATTGACTACCAGGCCTATGTCTTCCGCGGCATGATGGTCAACGAGTTCGATGGTCGCACCTACCGCTGTGCTGGCAATGTTGTCACTGGGTGTTCGTGCGCGTACGAGAGTGAGCTCTCGGGTCAGTGCAAGATAGATGGCAAGGCTGTGCTGCAGTACTATGATTATCCCACTGGTCAGCTGGGCAAGACTGTCGGCATCATGATCGGCATCATTGTTGTTTATCGTGTGCTCGGATACTTGGCTCTCTATTTCAGAAAGTAAGGTTGTTCGCACGGCATGCATGGGAGGAAATCAGAATCACGCGGTTTGCCTAAGCAGGGGCTGAGGCTTGAAGGCTTGTAGATGGGCTGATGAATGAGGACCTGGAAGTTTGTGATAGGGTTTCATAGTTTCTTCTTACCAAGCAACACGTCCGATGAAATGACCTCAGACCTGACGCCTTAGTAATACCCCATTCGGTGCTCTGCGTGCTATGCAAGGAACCCCGGGTTTGCTCGATGTCAACACTTCTACTCTCACTATAGATGTCAATAACGCCAGTAGCTATCAACATGCAAGAAGTCTTTGTGAGTGCAGCTCTGTCCTCTAGAAGGCACTTTTTCTCAAGTCGGTGTTTACAGGCTCAACGAAACACTGTGGACTGATTGGTAACACCATTTTGGCATGGGATGTGCTGCGCGATCTTCTGCGGGAAGGAGCTACCGTGAATGAAGCAACCAACATTCAGATGACCACGGTGAGTCGACCCTTGGAAAGTAGATGTTCTGATACAATCGTCAAAATCATGTTAGATGGTGGCTTGCCTCGAGTGCCTCTCCCGCGGGACCGTGGTCGGTCGTCGGCAAGACATGCATGGTGTTCCAATGATCTGCCTGTGTGCCTGTGCAGAGATGGTCATGGCCGCAAGATACGGGTCTTGGACCAAACCTTGATGGTCAACTGGGATATGCATTCGCTCACTGGAAGACAAACGGGCATGGTCTGGTGAGAGAGGTCCGGCCGGAGAGGAGGTATTTCCTGGCGGCTCCGCGACAGGCACAATGTGGAGGCTTCATGCGATAAGCGCAGGCATTGAGCTCCTTCCTGGCAGATGAGCATGCAGATGAACAGCAAGAGCCAAAGGCAGGAGGGTTTCAGGGTTCTAGAAAGTCAAAGAAGGTTTGATTACTCTATCAAGCCAAGGCTGTTGCAGAGGGAGAAAGCCACAACGGGGGATGTTCGAGGATTGAAGGATTCTGAGGGCGGCTTCATTCAACCAATAGTAGCAGTGCACCGGCATGAGCTTGATGCATACGATTTACTTGCTGCCTAACTGCCTCGCCGTATCCCAGTCGCCAGATCCAGGCGCTTTGTTTCGAGACTGAAGACGCTTTATTCTTTGTCAAGGTAAAAGCATCGTGTCGCCGCGTCAGCAAATCTTCAGGACTTCAGCGACAAGGCAGCAACAATGCCGTCACCAGACGAAGCCGTGTCGGACGGCTACTTCAACGACCTTACACAACAACTCCCCGACCAGCCCAATCAATCGCAACAGCCCAAATCCAAGCGTGTAGCATGTGTGCTGTGTCGCAAACGCAAGCTCCGATGCGACGGCGCCAAACCATCTTGCGCGACATGCACACGCCTCTCCCACAATTGCGCCTACGATGAGGTGCGCAAGAAGAGCGGTCCCAAGAGGGGCTATGTCAAAGAGCTGGAGGCCAGATTGGCCCAAGTGGAAACACTCCTCAACACACACAGCGGTCTTGAGATGCCGCAGAATGCCGTCGACCTCCCTGTCGGCGAAGATCTGCCAGACTTTGGTGGCATCGATCCCGACCAAGGACGTCTGATGCAGGAGATGCGTGTCGGCCAATCTCCTCTTGAACGTACCAACACCATGCCTGCTTCACGTGTGCCTTCCATGTCGGAAACACACGACATGGAGCCTGCCTTCTGGAAGGGCAACATCGACACGCCGACATGGGCTCCCAACTTCTCGCTACTTGCTACAGGCATGGACGAACCTCTGCCACCTCCGGAAGTCTGCGCCGAATTGACCAACCTTTACTTCGAACGCGCTCATCCCTCAGCTCCACTCTTGCATCGTCCCCGCTTCCTCATGGCTATGCAGAACACATCACCTGCTTTACGTCCTCGCCTGTCTCTCCAATACGCTGTATGGACTCTGGGTGCGAGCTCTCATCCCAAATATGAGGACATGGTCGACACTCTATACCGCCGAGCCCGTCATTATCTCGAGCGCGATGAGATGACTGGCGTCGGCGAGAAGATGATCAACCTGGCAACTGTCCAAGCCTGGCAATGCATCTCAGCTTACGAGTTCAAGATGATGTACTTTCCCCGAGCCTGGCTGAGTACTGGCAGAACCAGTCGCCTTGCCCTCATGATGGGTCTTCATCGTGTCGATGGTCCTAACATTGACGTCAAACAATGCCTACCTCCTCCCAAAGACTGGATTGAGAAGGAAGAGCGCAGACGTCTGTTCTGGTTGACCTTTGCTGCCGATCGATATGCTAGTATTGGCACTGGATGGCCCATGACGATAGATGAAACCGACATCTTTACCGATCTACCATCGTCCGAAGATGCCTATGACTCTGGTACGCCAGAGCCTTCCATCTCTCTACATGAAGCTTTGACGCCTGGGGGAGCTGAGACTCTATCTTCCATGGGCTCGGTTGGTGTCATTGCTGCTCTTTTCGGCCGCAACTTGTTGCATCTTCATCGACAAGCACCCGATCAAAACGATGGCGATATCAACGGCATCTTCTGGAAGCGGCATCGTCAGATGGACGGTACAATTCTCTCATTATTGCTTGGTCTCCCCGAATCATTGCGACTGCCACTTGCCGCCTCTGATCCGAAGGTCGTCTTCATGAACATGTGTGTTCATACTTCGGTTATCTGTCTACACCAAGCCGCTATCTTCAAAGTAGAAAAGCATCAACTACCAGCTAAACTCGCCACCGAATCCAAAATGCGCTGCTTGACTGCAGCTGCCGAAATCTCCAGCTTGATGAAGATGACCAGTCACCTCGATATGGCTCAAGCCAACCCATTCATGGCCTTCTCACTTTACGTCGCCGCTCGAGTTTTTGTACAATATCTGAAGTCCCGACCTCGTGACGATACCGCTAGAGGATCATTGCACTTCCTGTTGTCTGCTCTACAAGCCATGAAGAAGACAAACCCTCTCGCCGAATCATTCATAGCACAACTTGATGTTGACCTCGAAGTAGCTGGTCTCGAAGAACTACGCAGTTTACGCGTCCGTGCCGCTCGTAAAGCCCAAGCTCAAGCTCAGGAAACCATGCAATGCCCCTACGCCGAGCTAAACAAAGACACCACCAACGGACGCATACCCACCTTCGGCGACGGCGGTCTAGCCGCACACTCGGCTCCGAAACGCCAATCTCAAGGCAACCACCCATCCGGCGGCAACTTCCCACCCGAAGTCGCAGAGGCAATGTCCCAGCATACAGGAAACTTCAAGGGAATCTTCCCTGTTCGGATGAACATTTCCTCCGATAGTTCTACCGCAAACACGTCACCTCAAACACTTGGATCTAGCAGTGAGGCAGATATTATGGATTTATCTGCAAACAACAGTGGGGTTTCGCCTTCCGACTCGTCATCGTCTTCTATTCCTGCAAATCACTCTGCACTCATCTTCAGACAATCTTCAAATAATTGGCAAGGGTCTGTGCAACAGCAATCTCCATCGATGGGTTACACGCATATCCCTCAACAACAGCAACAGCAACAAACTATGCAAGATACACCCATGTCTACATTACTCCCTCACATGTCCGACTTTTCGACCACGGAGTTCATGAACTTCAGCAAGACGTCAACGAGTACGGTGTTAGAGCTAGGAGCTGTAGATGAAGGCCAACTCTTCCAACTCAGTGATGCAGAATGGGGGCAAGTGATGGGCGAATTCGGAGATGAGTTGAATGGAATGAACAATGGAGAATTACAATGGGAAGGCGGGGTGAGGAACGCTTTTGGAAATGTCCAATAGACGTGTGTGTGCGTGCGTGTGCGCAAAGGGGGCGAGGATCATTGACGACGAAGGAAAGACATTGAGGGCTCAGATCAAGGGTGGAGAGTGTTGCGCAACAAGGAAATCGGTGGCTTTTTTTGGGTATACCATGGAAATTTGTATTCTAGGGAAGGGCAAGGTGGGATGGTGTTGGGTTCAGGAGAAATACACACACAACTCTACTGCTAGGTTAAATCACGAATGTAACGAATATATATTTCTCATCTCAGATCATGCTTGCCACTCGATTCGAGCACCCGTCTCCTGAGATGGTGAAGAACAGCGGTTCTCCATGCTCGAAAACATATTCTCGACGCAACGTTATGCATTGCTGAAGCGTCGAGTGACTCTATCATGCAGTCGCGGAAAAGGTCGTTGAAAGTGACAAAATTGGTGAGTACTTGATTCAAATAACTGGGATTGATCATGTGTTTTCATTCTTGGCTTGCTTGCAATGCTTTTTGCATCTTCATCTCATCTAGTCCTAACACGAAAATCGAAAAATGATAACAGTGCTTCGCGATTTGCTCATCATTCTTCCTCATGCATGACAGATTCGAACTGTCCCATCTTTCATCCTCTCTTGCAATCATCTGCCATCTTTGCTTGTCAGATACTGATGATGCTCTTTACATGTCAGCCATACTGATGTCGCCGTCGCTCTCTTGACTAGCACTGGGCGGCATCTTCTTGACTGGGACGCTGCCTACACCAAGCGACGTCTCTACACCTTCCACGCCCTCGGGTGGTGCAGAAGGCATGGGCATGAAGATGGCCGGACTAGGGCTCAATGCCGTAATTGGTGGCACCACAGGGGTCTCGGCCATACTGTCTCTGCTGATGGGGCGAGGGGTATCGTGTTTGGTAGGAATGAGAGGTGTGTTGCCGGTCGGGAGGGGAGGCAGGGGTGAGCTTTGCATATGAGGGCCTGTGCGAAGGATGTTTGTCGCAGCTGAGGCGGGTGTTGCGGTGGTGGTGTGTTGGTATGTGTAGGGTGTGGCGTTTGCTGCTGCGGGAGTGTGAAAGGATTGAGCGTGCGAGGGCGAGGAGCTGGGTTGTTTTGTGGGCGAATGGGCGGCGGCGCGTTGTTGTTGCTGTGGCAGGGCGGGAGGAGGGAAGGAGGTGTTTGGGCTTTGGAAGAGACGCTGGCTAGAGGGTGAAAGGCTGTTTCTCGACGGGCGGTGGTGATGGGGTGTCGCTGAGCCATTAGTACGGTGCTCTGAAAGTCCGTGCGACGATGATGGTCGTGAGCCCTTGGTGGGCGACGGAGGGCCCATCTGCAAGCCGTTGGGCTGAAGCGCTGGCAGAGGGACCGAATGTGCTGAGACAGCGCCAGCGTGAGCTTGAGCATGCAAGTTGGAGAGGTCGCCATCGTTGGACTTTTGTGTGGGAGGTGGAGGGGAACTGCTGTAGTTCGATGCTGGGCGTGCAGGCGGCGGCAAGGTGGTACCGTTCCAAGCCTGCTGAGGGACGCCGACTGGAGGAGCTCCAGCAGGGCGGTGATATCCCGGTGGGCCAGGGCTTTGACCAGAAGGCGAGAGCGATGGGCCGTCAAGGAGGTTGAAGTGTCGGGCGGCGGAGCGTGGAGTGGATGTGCTGACTTCGACGGCTTCAAGAGGACGACCGCGAGGTGCTTCCGGAGCAGCTCCCTTCTGGCCTGGGAAATGCAGGTGCAACGGTGGCAGCTTAGGCTTTCTCTCGCAGTCTGAACAGACAAAGTGGAAGTCGTCCTTCTCTGCGTCCTTTTCGTCGATGCCGTGACACTTCGAATGCTGCCAGATATTACACTTTTCGCATGCAATCGAGTGTGTGCCGTCGTCGTAGTTCTGGCCATGCTTGCCACAAACGGCGCAATCGAAGATCCATTCACCCTCCTCTTCGGCCAGGGCGTCCAACTCTTTCTGTCGTCTTTCCATCTCCGCCTTAAGGTGACGCTCTGACAGACGGCCTTCGATCTCGTTACCCTCCTCGAGGCTCTTCTGGTTTTCCTCGAGCTTGCGAAGTTCTTCTTCATGGAGGATGCGCTTGACCTCGCGCTCTTTGAGTCGTTGCTCTCTGGTAAGCATGCGCGATTCGCGAGCCTGTATCTGTCAGTAACTTTCTTGCGATTTGTAGGACGTCTGTCACTTACGTGCTCCATCTTGCTCTGTCTCTGCTGCTCCTTGCGAGCCATGTCGAGCTCGGCCTGTCTTCGCTTCTCCACCTCAGCTGCCTCTTCTTCAGCCTTTCTTGCCTCGGCCTTGCCAGCAAGTCTGCTTGAGCGCTTAGCGCTGGCCATCTTCTGCAAGTTCTCCAATTCTCTTTGCTTCTTGAGCACTTTTTGACGTTGGGCTTCGACTCGCTTTTCGAGGATTGGCATAATCTGTTCGTTGATGCGCTTGACGAGTGCCTTCTCGTTCGGGTCGCGGCTCTTACGCAGAGATTCCAGGAAAAGGTTATAATCGTCGTGGGTGACGGCGATGCATTCCCACTTCATTCCGCCAAAACCGTCCTCTTCAGTTGGCTCATCAATCTTGACTTCTGCCTCGGTGTTGTCCTGCTCCTCTTCCTCAGCTTCGCCGTCTTCAGCGGAGTTGTCGAGCTTGATGCGTTTGCTAGCACGAGAGCCGCGTGACTTGCGTGCTTTGGCCTTTGCCTTTGCTTTCGGCTTCGGGGTAGGTGCAGGTGGTAACGGTGCCTCGGTGCGACGGTATAGGCGATCATCGTCCAGTACAAAGTAGGAGCGATCCTGAGAGTCCCAGCCGAGTTCTTCGATGCGCTATCGATGATATTAGTGAACGAAGCATATGATTGCTGCGGGGCGCATACCCATTGCGTCTGCTCGCTGTCTTTCTCCTCCATCAAACCGCGCATGCGCTCTGCATTGTTCAGGGTCCATGTTGACAGTTGGTGCAGCACGCGGATCTTTGTGAAGACGTCGAACTCGGCAAACTTGTTGGGCTCTTCTTCATCGCCGTAGGGGTTTCGCGAAGGAGCCTTGGCGACAAACTGGCGGCGGGTGTATTCATCATAGTTGTCGTAGCTGATATGGGTTAGTGAGATGTTTCTGGATCAGTGGCTGGGCTGGACGCACGTCAGGCCTCTGTGTGATGAGACGAATTTGAGGAGGGTAAGGCAGATCTCTGCCAGCTTCTCGGATGCTTCGGGTCTCAAACATTCATGCTCCAGATCCTATCATATCATCAGCAATTGATCAAGCGCATCAGAGTCGCCGGCGCATACCTCCATGTCGAACTCGGGGTCAATCTTGACGGGTTTGCCGAAGATGTACATGTATTGCATGAGGGCGGCAAACTGCCACATGTTCCGAAGGCGATCCAGTGTCTCATTATGGGGTTGTGCCTTTTCGACGGCGACAATGCTGCTGTCCAGGTCGGCCTCCTGGCGGGCGCGCTTCCTAGCGGGCATCTTTTCTACACAGGGGCCAAGCCCTTAGATTGAACAAAGACGTGTAGAGCAGTGGTATAGCTTTGACTGAGGGTTCTGAAGCGAGTCGGAGGTGGTAGAAGCCAGGAATGAATAACAGCTCGTCGAGAAAGAGAAAGACAATAATTCGGTTGTGCAAAGATAGTGAATAGACGCGACTCTCATGCGACGTGAAGCTGCTGAATCGCCGAAAGTGACGGTGCCAAGGCGTGAAGACTTCCGCCAGCCACCAGGGTCTTCACTCGACCTCCGCAATTATTTGCTCTTTTTTCTTTCACACTCACACTCGACCCACTTTGACTTTGCTCTTGATTGTATTTATTCAGCCATGCTGTGTGAACGACACACGTCTCGTCCCTTCGAGACATCTCATTGACTAAATCGCCAAAATGTCCACCTCCGAGCTGCCATCTTATCACGTCCGCAACAAGCTCTATGTCTCGCACTTCCTCTCGACATGGAACTCTCGCCTGTTTGAATTCGGTGCGGTCTTGTTCATCTCAACAATCTTTCCTGGCACCCTGTTTCCTGCTTCTATCTATGCTTTGACTCGCTCCGCCTCTGTTGTCGTCTGTTCGACTTTCATTGGTCGTCTAATCGACCGCTCTGAACGCATGCATCTCATTCGTCTGTCGATTAGTAAGTTATCTAGCCTCGTCAATACACATCCCTCTTCTTCTACATACCGTTTGACCTTTGTCGTGATTTTTGTTACTGTCAAATCTTTTGCGGGATTTTGTCGTCTTCTGGCCTGTTCTAGTCAGTCGTTGACCACTTCTAGTTGGCCAGAGAGCAGCCACTGCGGCATCGTGCTCGTTACTATGGCTCTTATTGTACTACGGCTACACATCTCTTGATTCGTGGTCTGCAAAAGCTGCACTGGCTCTTCTCTCCCTACTCGCCTGTACTGAAAAGCTCTCCTCGGTCATCAACACCATATCTGTTGAGCGCGATTGGGTTGTAGTGATATCCAAGAACAACGCCGATGACTTGCAAGAGCTCAACTCTCAGATGCGTCGAATCGATCTCTTCTGCAAACTCGTCGGACCACTTGCTATCGCCTTGGTCGATGGCTTCTCGACCAGCATTGCTATCCTTGTTACCTTCTGCATGACTGCTGCTTCCGTCTTCGTCGAATACTACGCTATTGCAAGAGTCTACTACGAAGTTGAAGACCTTCAAGCACGCCCTCTACCATCAGAAGATCCTCAGTCAACAAGTAGCTCGTCAGCTGCACGTCGTGCTCGTCTATTATGTGGGAGCTGTATCTCCTATATCCAACATCCGGCCTTCTTCCCCTCGTTCTCTTTGTCGTTACTGTACCTCACTGTTCTGACTTTCGGTGGCCAGATGGTCACATATCTCCTCTCAGTCGGCTTCAGTTCTATCTCCATCGGTCTCCTGCGAACAGTTTCGACTGTCTTTGAGCTCTCTTCCACATGGCTTGCGCCAAAGGCCATGCACAGAATTGGTGCCATCAGATGTGGAATATGGTTTCTCAACTGGCAGATTGTTTGGGTGGTAATTGCGGCTACAATGCTTTGGGTCGAGATCCCTCCTAGATATGCTGTTGCTGGCTTGCTTGCTGGTACAATCGCTAGTCGAATAGGGCTATGGGGCTTTGATCTGTCTGCTCAAGTCATTGTCCAAGAGGTTTGTCAGTTCAACTTATTACACACAGGGCCCATACTGACGCAACAAACCAGGCAGTCGAGCCGGACCAGCGAGGTTCTTTCTCCGCTACGGAAGCATCCGTACAAAGCATTTTCGAGCTCCTATCTTACGCCTCCACCGCAATCTTCGCTCGTCCGGACCAATTCAAGATACCTGCCGTCGTCAGTGCAACAGCCGTTGTACTCGCTGGATTGCTGTATGCCTTCTTCGTGCGTCAACGAAGAGGCCATCTATTCCACGCTTCAAAGTGTCTCAAGCGCAGCGGTCGTCCGACATGGCAGCCCCTTCTTCAAGAAGAAGATGTTGAGATGAGTTGAGACGCACACAAACAACGTGTCTCATTGCTCGAAAGAAGTTCAGAGGGATAGAACTGTGTCATTATCGCATGGCTACATTCGCCAAGCTCGTACGTCGCTAAAGATGCTACAACCTCCCGACCTCTGGTTAAATGATGCTACAATCTCCTGACCCCTTTGCTCAACCTTCCGACCCTCCGCTCATTCTCCCGTCCTTCCGTTCAAGCTCTTTCAGCTCGTCTCTGTCTCCGGTTCTCAGAAGTTCTCCGGCATAAAGTCCTTGAAAGGAAACGATGCTCCCTCAAACTCGAATTCCCTCCCAGGATGTCTCTCGTCTTCCGTCAGATCCCGATGAAGAACCTTCATCTTCTCATGCGTCTCCCGCTTCAGACTGTCCACAAAGTACTTCAACTCCCTCTTGGTCGACAAGGTCTTCAAAGTACATTTCTGGAATTGGATATCTGGTGTATCGATTGGTAGTCTGGCACCGTATTTTGCTGTGGCGTCCCACATGCTGTCTTCAGCACTCATCTTGAGTTTCTGGTGATTTCCCATGGCGAAGACGCCGTGGCGATCGATGAGTGCCCGATCTTCGTCGTGGACGTACATGCTGTTGGCAGGTATGAACTGGAGTGCGTGGGTCTTGTCTTTGACTATATCTCTGATGATGATCATTTCGTCGTTTTCTCTTTCCGACCAAGCCTTGCCACGACGATTGATCCTCATCGGTGTAATTACTTGGATGCTTTTTGTGTGTGGGAAACAGCCTCGGCTGAGCGCTTCTCCAAGCGCTTCTGCTAGGCGAATTGTTCTCGACTCGCTGTTGGAGCCTAGAGGATGATCGTTGGGGAGTCTTGCTGTGATGCTGTGCGAGTGCGTTTGTTTGCAGACGTTGCGAGCGTACATCAGGTCGAACCAGTAGGGAATGTTCCTGGGCACAAAGGAGATTGATAGACTGCGGAGGTGTGGCGCTTTGACATACTCGACTTCTTCCTCGTCATCGTCTTTGTCTTTGGCTGGTAACTCAATGATAGAGCCGCAGACGTATGCCACTCTCAGATTTAGGTGGCGCAGTCTTAGCATCATGTTCTGGATGAGAAGGCACATGCGAGGAGACGATGGACCAAACTGGATCTCACGGCCATTGGTGTCTAGGAAAAGATTGATGCAAGACTCCGGCAACGCTCCGACAAGCTCATGGATGACTCTAACGTCTAAGAAGCCAGGCCCTTCTCTCTCCATCTTCAGCTTATCATGGAAGTACACCTCTTCCGCAAAGAACGAAAAGGTGTTGAGAAGAGGAAAGTGCTTTGGCAGCATGCTTGCCAATCTCATCAACTGCACATCCAATGGAGTTAGTTTGCCCGCTTCTTGTCTGTTCTGCTGCTCATAGCGCGTATTTCCAGTTCCCTCTGGCTTGACGTTGAGAGTCAAGGTGTGAACCTGCCCCCACGATCTTTCGCGGTTACGAATTCGCTTCTTGCCTTTTCTCGCCTTCAACTCTTCAATAGAAGGCAAAGGCTTTGAGAACATGGCTTTGGCTTCTTCGAAAGTGCTCGAGGCGTCCCTTGCTGAAGCCCTGCTACCGTTGTAGAACATGAACTGCAACTTTGGTATCAGACTCCAAGATTCGACAGGCGGGTCGACCGTAGTTTCGAGGAAGGAGCTGATGTTGCCATTGTGAAGTACGACGTGTTCGTAGAAGACTGGTGTACCGGCAGCATTCCAGAGGTGAGACACAAGGAGCGCGTTCTTCAATGAGTTGAAACCACACTGTTCACGAACTTGCACCAAGATATGCTTCAAGATCTCGTTGGGAACGTTCTCGATGGTTTTAGGCATTTTCGCGGTATGTTTCTTTAGTGTGGAGAGACTTGGCATCGGAAGGGGAGAAGGGATGTGAAGGGAAGCTTGTGTTGATTCGAAAACCAACGAGATTGCTGACACAAAGGTGTAGCGTCTGATGTCGAGGCAAGAGATAGGGAAGGGGTGCGGTTATGTCTTGCAATACCTTCCCAATTGTCGCTGCCTGTTGGTCGCCGAACCTATGACCTCGTCGTCGAATTGCCGTTTGTATGACCCTCGCTGTCGTCTTCGAGCTCTACGTTCGCCCTCGCCGAGTGTATGATATCGTGTGCGACCTCTCCGTTCGTCCTATTCGGCCGGATGACCTCGTCGTCAAATCGTCGGTTCACCTTTGTGAAACTTTCCGTTTGTCTTTGTCGGATTGTCTGTTCGTCTTTGTCGAGCTGATGCCTTTTTTTTGTGCTTTCTTTTCGTCGAGTGTATGAACTCGTCGCTGAAATGAAGCCCTCTGACCTCGCCTTGGTCGTCAAGCTGTCTGTTCGTTCTGGTCGAGTGTATGACTTTGTGGTCGAGGTGTTATTCTGTCTTCGTCAAGAGTGTGACCTCGTCGCCGAACTTTCCGTTTGTATGGCCTCGCGTCTATTGAGCTTTTATTCGTATTGTCTGCTTTCTGAGAAGTCAGGATGCTTACTCGAGAGCGCAGAACTCGTGTTGAAATGACGGCTCAACCTTCTGCGGGAATGTCTTGTTCCAAAGCGCTGTTCGAGAAATCGCCGCCTGCTTGGTGCCCAACGTCCGATTTATTCAACTGATCCGTTTTGATTGGCCTCTGCTCAGGAAATGAAGATGCTGATCTCGGATATGTAGTGCTGATGTTGAAGAAAGGGAGAGGCTTGCACATTGGGGTCTGTCTTTGTCTGGTGGCGCCTTCCTTGTGATCGCTGCCTATCACGGCCTATTCGATGTTGAAGGTATGAGTCACGCTCGTCGTCAACAAGCCGTTTGAATTGTCTTCTGATTGTCGTGTGAAAGGTCGAGGTATGATGTTTCGAAGTCGAGGGCTCCTTCCCAAGTTTCGCAGACACGTGACATCCCACTAACATGTGATTTCATGCTGCCAACATTCCTTACTCGAATATCATCACTATCACTCTGGAACGTCGAGGAGCAAAACCCCTTGGCATATCCTAATAATTTTGGACCAAAACTTGGAGACAGGTTTGATACGAACTCGACTTCGCTCCATCATTGTCTGCACAATTTCTGGAACAGAATCAAACATTTTGGAAATACATAGGCGACTAATCATCATTCCTAGAACTTATGCATCACAGTCGTGGTACTTGCCCAGACCGAACAACTTCTTCGCATTCTCCCTGCCAACATTCTTGTACGCCTCCTCACCGCCCAATGCCTTCTTGATGTTCTCAGCATCACCGTCCCACCAGCCACAGCCATTCTCAATGGTCTCATAAGGATAATCGACACTGAACAACAATCTCTCAGGGCCAAGATATTCAGCGACATACTTCAAAGTCTGAGTGCAGAAGTGTCCGCTGGTGGTGAGGTAGATGTTGTTCTTGAAGTAATCGTAAATGGTCTTCTTACACATAATATCTCCTGCCTTGGCTGCAAGGGGCTTCTCAACATCTTCCAGCCAGTGGTTGATGCGCCAGAAGTCGAAAGGGATGTGCTCACCCAAGTGACCAACGATGATCTTGAGCTTGGGGAAGCGGTCGAAGACGCCGTTGGTGATCATACCGAGAAGATGCAGAGACACAGCGTTGGCGAAGCTGAGAGGAGGACCAACGAGGTACTTGCGCTGAGCGTACTGCTGTTGGTAGTACTGGCCCATGGGTGCTGCAGGGTGGATGTACACAGGAACATCAAGCTCAACAACGACCTTCCAGAATTCGTCATAGGCGGGCTGATCGTAGAAGAGATATGTCTCGCCATCAATTCCTGCGTGCTGGACGTCGTTGAGGAGAGCGCCGTGGAAGCCAAGCTTGACACAACGGCGGAGCTCTTCGGCAGCTTGTTTGGGGTCGTGCATGGACAGAGCTGCAAAGGCACCGAGACGATCACGGTGGTCCTTGATCTCGTTAGAGATGTAGTCGTTGACCTCGGTGGCGTGCTTCTCTGCTTGAGCCGGGTCGCTGATGCCCTGAATGCCAGGGACAGTCAAGGAGACAATGGTGTAACCGATGCCATGAGCGTCTGAGACTTCGAGACGCTCGCCGGTGATGGACTTGATCTGGCGCATGTAGCGATCGAGGTCCTTGGGAGCGATGTACAAGGCTGCCTGGTCGCGGCTCTGGTCTGCCAGACGAGGGATCTCGTAGGCTTCTTCGAAGGAGACTTTGCCGTACATGATGAGGAGATGAATGAGGATGGAAAGAAATGAGATGATAGTTGGCTCTCGAAATGGTTTACTGACTTGATGCAGCATTTACCATCGAGACTTACATGCTTTATAGACCTTTGCTCGACTCGTAGGCACAAGCATAGCGTTTCTCAATTGTACGTCACCACACCACAAGCATCCGAAGTCTTCAACAGATGACGACTCGTAGTCCAACATTTGTGGTATGATTCAGGAAGAGGTGGAGTGCTCTTTCCGAAAGATCACGCACTCGGTCTCTCAGTTTCCATAAGCCACCAGACGATAAGGTTACAATGGCAGACTCTTGTCGGAAGCCAGCCACGCTCATCATCTTCCGAAGAGCTGTTGGGTTCGGAAGACGCACCCCGAAAGCATGTTTTCTATATCGATTCCAGTCGATTGTAAGAACAGCAACACAATCGGAAGCTATCGACCTGTAGCAATCGAACTTGAGCCTCCACGATGTTTGTGGAGTTACGTTGGGCTTTGATTATCATGCGCGAAGGCGAAGTCCAATCAAGCAAACCAGATCAAAGGGCTGAGAACTCCTCACAAGGTGGCAAGAGACGACCAGATCCATCTCACTCTCAGTTTGTCCATCGCTGTCTAATCGAAACAAAGCTTTGGAAAACTTGAGATTATGCATAAAGTTCAATTTCCTCCCTAGCGCGGGCTAAGAGATGGCTTCCAAATTATGCAAAATCACCGACCGACCTGTGATTCGAACAACACGGTGCTATCTTTCTTCTAGGGGCCCACAAAGATATTCATGTCCTCGTCGATGGCATGAATATGTTCCAATACCAAAAACATGGCCTGAGATGCGATCGCCTTTGGACTAGCTCCCTTTAGAATTCAGACCAAATCTGACAGATCTAGAAACTCCTGTCTGTCTGTCCAACCTCCCCGTGTGCTAAATTCTGTCATTCCTAGCCATCTCCCACGGCCATGCCCAGGGTTGTTTGGTCTGTAGAAATGCATAATGTTTTCAAGATCGCTCTAGTCCTCCGTAGAGAGACGCTGACGATCACGCTCTCCATGGACTGACGATCGCGCTTTTAATGGAGGCTACCTCTGAAAATGTTAGAATCATGCATTTCTACAGTCGTACACGCGACAAAGTTTAGCACACGGGGAGGAAGCATCTTGTCGTAGAGACACTAACTTAACTACAAGGATATATCGAAGACGTTCCTCAATTTCCGCTAAGTCGTGGATTTGAAACGCAACCCAGAATTTTGAGGGAGTCGCGACTTCCTCAAAACGTATGTATTTATCTTGCCATGACGACACAAAGTTCTCGGGAGTCGTGACTTCCTGTCGATGTGAGTGTAATAAAGTCTTGTTCACTCAAAATCCCTCACTGGCTTTACCTCAGCAAGATTACCACGTGTGGATTCGGCTTCACTTCCCGCGTTGACTCACTGTAGAGACATTGCGGGCATTTGCTTTCACATGACGACACAAAGTTGTGACAACCAGACAAAGAAGGAACGACAAGACACGCTTGCTGCTTCTCAGTCCACCAACTTCTACCTCTCAACATCATCGCTCTACATCCAACATTGATTCAATAGAATTTTATCCATCAAAAGAGCCCATCATCAACAACTACAGTACGCAGTTCTTCATCCTCAGTATCATCGCCACAACGACCGGAGCAGTGTACGTATTCCCCGAGTATTGCCAGGCCTCACGCTGACCCTCTCAGCTTCGGTCTACCCCAGGGCTGTCTCGACGATTACTACGCACGATCCAACATATCGTGTGCCATCCCATCCATCGTATCGACAGCACAAGAAACAATTACTACGATTTCAACTCTCCCTCCCGGAGTCACGCCGCCTCACCAGGGAGCCCCAGAATCCAGTCTTCCCCAGTCGTGGGTAAAGTGGACAAGACCACCTCCGCCTCGATGGCCCTCCGCAAGATCTTCACGAAAGTTTGGTGGTCCACTCTCGTGCACGGCAAGCAAGCACAACCAGTGCCATCAAATTTCTTCACGGGCGGCAATCAAATCCATCGACCTCAAGACGTCCGATTGCACACCCTCGCAGCATCTACTGCAATCCTCAAAGCCCGTCCTCAACAGAGTATGACGCTTGATGAAGTGCACGAATCCCTCCAGGGGTCGATGGACGAAATCCGTACCGAGATCGTCAAGAGCAAGGGCAAGTGGTACAACACTTTGTAGACTCATGTCGTTGGTGCCGCTGTTTCTGCTGTGTCAACATGGGCAGTCACCAGTCGTGAGTACATTAAGGAGCAGGCCAAGGAACTTGTGCAGCGCCGGAACTCCGGCTCCGATGAAGGCATCCCATCTCCCCGCAGTCATGTATGACCCACAGATCCGCAGCAACCGTGCCTTCAGACGAAACACGAACCACATCGTCCGACACAAGCAGACCTAGCCTCATGAGAATCATGGAGGTAGACCGAGACGGATCTAGCACATGGAGAACTCTCACTGGCACATGAAGGACCACGACGATATACCCACCCACAGCAACTGTGCCCTCCGACAGAGACATTCAAGCCAGATCACTCGAAACATGCATACCTGCTGTCATGTCTATCTCATATCACCAAGTATGGCCGGAAGAACTGGACACCCTGAGAACTACTACCAGGCCAGCTCCCACAGACACGATCCACACATCCGCAGCAACTGTGCCTTCCGTCAGACACAGGCAACTGAACCTGTCCGCTAGGTAAGTGACCAATTTGGGCTATGTTCTTTGTGTGCAAGAAGCTAACAGCCGACAACCAAGAATACTCATGCAAGCTATCTGTCGCTACCATGGCTACTGCTGGATGGTATGGTCCATGATTTTCTGAGATGTTGCAATGGGATTCCTTTTCTTGATTACGGCGTTCGGCGTTTGTCTTTTTATCACCTGAGTTTCTATTGATCGGTTATTATGCGTATGAAGCATGGACAGATCATGCATATCGGCGTTTCTGCAGCAAGAGACGAATAAGAATCACTTCTTTTACTCTCACTGGACGCGACTCCGAATTTCAAAGTGACCCTGCCTTTCGACAGCTGGGAATGAGGGCTGCTCTGTTCCAAGGAAAGGGGTCAAACTTATACACATTCATAGTGGGTGACGACCGTGCATGACATCTCGAAAATTTTGTGCTTTTTGCTATACTCATTATCATATCATCATGATACTGTAACACTCATTCTCGTTATCCTCATAACCATACCGCCATCCCATTCGTCCTTCCTCATCTGCAGTCTCAATACTCGACTCTAGGCTTCCAAATAGGAGCCTGTCTCAGATCATCCTCATCCCACTCAATCTTGCCCTTTTCGTTGAAGCGAGCACCCTCATCCGAGATTTCAATCACCTTCTTCGTCTCCTTGATCTCTTGTGCCGAGACACCGAGTTCATCTCTCACGATCCAGAGAGTGGGAGGCTTGGCAGTGATGGCAGGGTGATGGTAAGCATGCTTCAATGTCTCTTCAGGAATCTCGGGTGCGGGTTGACCTGGGAAAGCATCCCAAAGCTGGCGGCGGAGAGCAGGATACTTGCTCTTGGAGCCATTGAAGAGGAATGGGGCGAACAGACCTCCACGTTTGAAGTGTGCAGCGACGGCATTGGCGGTTTTGTTTTCAAAGTAAGGGCCTGCTTGTTTAGGTTGTACGCCATCGCCGTCTACGTCGATCGGAACTGTTGCGCCTTGATCGTTGGCATGAGCTAGTGCTTCTTCTTCGTTCTCGGCCATGAGTTCGTCTGACAGTGTATTGGTGAGAGGAGCCAGGATCATGTTGAGGTAGGTTTGGTAGATGACGGTGAGGATGAGGAGGATCAACATCAACTTGGCTGGACCCTCGCCACCTTGAGCAGTCATCAGTCCGATCAAGCAGATCTCGGCAAGGTAGATGCCGACACTAAGATGCTGCAGAGCGCGGCCGTATGCATCTCCTTTGGTGTCTACTGCCATTGTCAAGACGTAAAAGACGTTGTATCGGAACGCCAAGTAAAGGAAGTAGATGCCGAGCATCGCGAAGCCAAGGACAAGGGGAGCGATGCAAGAGTAAGAGATTGCTGTGGAGCTATCAGTTCATATAGTCTAAGGCGTAAATCTGTGAAACTTACCAATGACAGCAAACAGTGTGAACTTAGGGTATGTATCACCCCAGCTGAGTCCTGTAAGGGTAACGAAACGCTCGAACTTTCTACGAGGTGTCGTATCCAAGAAGGGCGACACAATGTTGAAGATGAGGAAAGGCGCTATCTGGAAGATCGTTGATGCCGTGACTGCAATACCTTGAAGGATGAAGAACGAGAGATAGAAAGTGGAAGCGGTAGGTAAGTTGTCAGCAAGGAGTTTAGGAGTCTGAGCAGGGTCGTCCCAAATTTCTTCTACAGAGGCGTTAGCTTGCCATGCACAAAGCGAACCAGATTTTAGACTTACTAGCAACCTTCGAAGCTCCCGAAGAGAACGTGGTAATGAGGAAGACCTGTACAACTTGGAAGGCAAAGTACCATCCCTGTGTACGGAGTTCGACTTGTGCTAGCGTTATGGATCCAGCTTTTCTTGCGATGACTTTATTCTTGTCAGCTTGTTATACCTTATCTTGACATAGCAAGTAACTTACAGCGACAGATGATTGGTACGAGAGCCAGAATGGCAGAGATTAGAATTGTAGGAAGAAGACCGCTGATAGCGCCCTTGGTCGAAGAAGGCAATTTATTGACGAAGCCAAGTGGAGGGAAATTTTGTGCAAGGTTTTCGATATCGGCAAGCGAGCCAACAAGACCAACTGGGACGGACCAGAACACGATGAGCAGAACAACGATGGTATTGGCGATAATTGTACGAGTCCAGCGTTCAGGCTTTCCCATTGCCAAGTTGGGCCAAATGATCTCGTTCGGGCTTGCGAGACCAATACATGCTGCTTCCATCTTTCCTGGCTGTCTCCAGAAGGGATCAGAATAGGCAAGTTGTGCAGCACGTTGTGTCTCGAACTCGACAAAAGCTGCCGGTAAAAGCTTCTCGTAGCCTTGAATATGGCGTTTCTGGAGAGCTTCGACCTTCGGCATTGTGGTTTTCAACTGCTCGCGATACATATCAATAGCATCCTGCTTTCTGCCGACCAGTGCGATGCGCTTCGATGGTCTTTCCTTCGGCGCGATCCATTGTTGAGTGGCAGTACCGGCTCTCTCGGGATCATCAGCGAAATGCTTTTCTCCTTTAAGATGCTTCTTGGTAGCGATTGTAGACAGTTTGATTTCTGACTCTTCCAAGGAAATGGCAGTGTCATTCATAGTGCTCACGAGACTTTCGAGCTCGGTACAATCTGTGGCCAGCCAAACACGCTTGACACCAAAGAAGTCGGCCTTGATCCATCTCTCGTGACGCATGTCTTCCGGTACACCTGTGAATAGCACAACGCGGGTGGAGATACGAGTGGCATTACGAGGAGTAGTGAGATATGCTTGTCGGAGGTTGATGTAGTAGAGAGTTTCCCTGGTGATGACAAACATGACAAAACTGAGAAAGACCCACGCGCAGCCAGCGTGCCAGTAGAATTTGTTAGGATCAGAGACGTTACTGAAGGTGAACATGTCGAGCTCAGATTGACCACCTCCGCCATTGTAGTTGACGCGGAGTAAGAAGACCCATGTGATGATGGTTCCAACAAGACATATGTATGTGAGCATACGGAAGTAGCGAATGAAAAGGTAGTTGTCCAGCGTTTGGTGGTTCAAGACGAATTGATCCGGGAGTTTTACGAAAGCAGAGATCCAGTTGAACATGCCATAGGCAGGCTTCGGTGTTTTCTCTCTGTTTCTGTCAGCAACATGTCTCCTTCTTAATTCGACGCTTGTCCACATACGCATCTTCCAAAGTGTTCAAGAATGTTCGAGGTGCATAAATGCGGTGCTGCTTTTGGCGGAGATATAGGAAGGCCAATACCAGAGGAATGGCGATGACGAGCAGAGGAACAACAGTGTATATCAGCTTGTTGTAAGAGGAGGACCCTCCACGATTGTCTCCTTCCCCTAGAGCGCCTAATGGACGAAGTCAGAGTAGTTTCATCTTGATTCAAGGCAGCATTCGAAGGCTAGTTTTTACGGAAGAGGAACTTACCCATCACATCATTGACGGTGTCCATGATCAATACGTGCTGATCGCTGGAACCCATGATGGTCGCTGCAGAAATAGCAGTGTTACTGTTCAATGCGATGTTTAGATTAAACTCAGCATTCATTTGGTTTGACAAGATGGTTCGCGTTTGGTGGCTGGTGAGGTGACGAGCGCTGACGCAACCCCAACCTTCTTTGCGGGGCTCGAAGACGGTATAGAGAAACAAATATAGGAAGATAGTAACTATAGCCCCTTCGATACTACCCCCTCTAAAATCGGCTAGTTAATTACATAATAAGGGTGTTATAGACCCTCGCCTTATAGCAATGTCACCGTTACTATTACTAGCTGTTAAGGGGCGGAGTCGGGAGTAGGTAACAATACGTAGATACGGGTCTAAGCTATATAACGAGACGTAGACAAGGAGATAAAGAGGTAATAGGGAGGAGTCGTAGAAGGTAGTAAGTAGTCTTAGCAACTCCGCACGGCCGCTTAGTAAGCGGCCGGCTAAGGTCAGGGTCACCCTAGCGGCTAGGGGTCATAGTTAGGTGTAACTAGATAGCTAACCGTAACATAACCCCCCCCCCCTTAAGGGTAAACTTCCTAAGAACCTACACGAGGTAGAATAAGAACAAAATAAGAAAGAAAACAGGGCAGTAACAGAATAAGGGTAGGCTATAAGGACAGGCAGGGTAGGGATTAACAGAACATAAACAGAACATAAAAGCAAAACAGAAATCTTAGGAAAAAAGTGCAGATAGTTTCCCTAGAGCTCCTACCGGCTCTAGGTCTCTACCGTTCACTTTAACTATAGGGTACGCGATTTAACTGCATCTTTAAACTTAAGTAAGTCCTATTAGTTAAAGTGAACGGGGGCCTTAACACCCCGTAGGATACGACATAAGATTAACTCTCGCTCGAGGAACTACCCCTTAAAGCCCTACTTACTATATCGAAAATCTTAAGTACGAAATAAATCGACACCGCTAAGAATCGAACCGTAGTCCCTTAATACTAATGAATCCGGAGACCTAACAGGTTAGTTACTAACTACTACGCTAACCCCGGCAATAGCGACAGAATAGACCTAGACCTTTTACTTATACGCTTATAGAGGTAAAAGATAGGTTTACGTATAATAACGTAACGTAGACGTAATCGTACGTACTAATTCGTGGTATAGGCATAGTTAATAGGTCTAGACGTGATTCCGGTAGATGTTCGATGTAATTAACGTATTATTACGTGACGGGAACGTAATAGGACGTAACGGGGACGTATTTAGACGTAACGGAGGTCTAAGGGACATAGCGAAGCGTAGTCTAACGTGC
>NW_021941029.1:773505-774790 GCF_000721785.1 Aureobasidium pullulans EXF-150 | reverse complement strand
GCGAGGGTTTCTATAATTAGGGGTAGGGGATACCGGTTCTTAACGGTGATTACATTTAATCCCTAGTAGTTAACATAGAAACGAAGACCCCCCCCTAGTTTCTTAATAAAGAGTATAGGGGAGGCAGCTAGGGAACGGCTAGCGCGGATGAAACCGCTATCTAGTTATAACTTAAGTTCTCTTAGCAGTTCTTCGCTCTTATCGCGAGATATAGAGTATAAGGGGCTATAAGGGGGTTCTTTTCCGGGAACTAGGTCGATAGCGTAGTTATAGGGTCGGTACGGGGGTAAGGTCTTTACGTCTTTTCGGCTAAAGACATCGAGGTATTCGTAGTACTAGTTCGGTAGAATAAGAGTAGGGTTAACGTCCTTACTCTTCCGGTAGGCTTCTAGGTCGGTTTACATATTGTCTAGGCGTAGGTTCGGGGTTAGGTTTATAGGTTCGGCTAGCTCCTCTTCTATTCCCTAGAGAGAAAGCTCTCTATCGCCGGTCTCTATACCTTAAGCGGTAGTACGCTTAAGATCTCGTAAGGAATAAGAAAAGATCTAGTAGTCTCTTCTTTTCGTAAACTTCTTAAAGGCCTAGGCGCTAATCTAAGCGCACTTAATTAGGTCGGATCGAAGGTAAGGCATAGTAGGGACAGTAAATGTTTCTAGCACTACTTCTAGGGGCGGGTTCTTCGGGGGGACAGTTAATGATTCTAACATTACTTCTAGGGTTATAGATTTCGTAATAGTTTCTTTAGAACGTAGACGAAGGGTCGTAGGGTCCGTTTAGTAATGCTTATTACAGTACGTAGAGTTAAAGGTAATAGTTCCGGCCTTAGGACGAATAACGGCGTCGTATAGGGTAAACTAGGGGTAGCTAAGTAGGATTAAAGTATAGGTAAGGTATGTTACGAGGAAGTATATAGCTTCTAGGTGCATCCCGGTCTAGACTTTAAGTTTAACTACGTACGTAATCTAGCTAGTTCCGGAAAGGTAGCTATCGGCGACCTCTAGGCTAAGGGGGTATCGTAGTTTCTAGATAGGTAACTAGTGTTTCTAGATAAAGGTGCTATTAATTAGGGCGAATACATCGTACCTAGTATTAAGCAGAAGGGTAGAATCTAAAATTCGATCGTTCNATCGAATTTAGTAGGGTAGCGTAGGATAGCGTTTCTTAATAATCGACGATTGTTCGAAGTCGGGGATAGAGGCAATAGGGGAGTACGTAGAACGAAGTCTATAAGTAGAGATCGTAATAGGTCCCTAGTCGCGAATTAGTCTAGGGACTAGGCGTTTCC